>NW_020800116.1:0-76704 GCF_003590095.1 Trichoplusia ni
ACGCACAGTTTGTAAATACTCAGCTTACAAGTAAGCGAGAGTTTACTCGTTTGTTCAACAGACAATGAAGACGGGGCAGAGCGAAGGCGGCTCGATTACGAACCGTCCTTATGTGCTCACGAAAATTGAGTTTCCGATCAAGGATGATACCCAAGTACTTGGCTTGCGTCTCCCAAGGGCTAGGCTTACCGAAGAGTCGAATGGGGGGAGGAAGAACGGGAGGGCGAGTCCCTGTGGCTTAAACAGGATCGCCGCGCTCTTGGTGGGGTTAACTTCGATCCTCCATTTCGTGAACCAACGCCCTAGGGCGTCGACCGCGGCCTGGAGGTGTCGACCTATCGGTTCCGGTCTCGAGCACGAGTAGAAGATAGCCGTGTCATCGGCGTACATTGCTACTTGGGGCTTGCCACCGGTGGGAACGTCGCTGGTGTACAGCGAGAAAAGGAGAGGAGAGAGCACCGAGCCTTGCGGCACGCCTGCGCGTATCGCGTGAGGAGACGAGAGCGTCCCGTCGACGCGATACTGGAAGGTACGATTCGACAAGTAGTCTCGTATGATGAGCACGAGACGATCTGGCACCTCGAACGAGTACAGCTTGTAAATCAAGCCGTTGTGCCAGACTTTGTCGAATGCCTTTGCGACATCGAAAAGGACCATTCCAGTGAGGTTGCCAAGTTGGAAACCTGCGCTGACATGCTCGACGATTCGGTGGACTTGTTGGACGCACGAGTGTTGGGCTCGAAAGCCAAACTGCTCGTCGGGAATGAGACTCCTGGACTCGGCAAAGTCCATTAATCGAGAGTAAATTATGCGCTCGTACAGTTTCCCAAGAACTTTGAGTAAACTGATCGGGCGGTAACTAGTCGGCTCAGACTTGGGTTTACCCGGTTTGGGAATGCCAATAACTATCGCCTCCTTCCACCTTTGTGGAAAGAGGTTGTTACTTAAAGCCGCATTGAAGATGCAGGTCAATAAGATAACTAACTGAGCGGGAAAGAGCTTGATCACTCTGGAAGAGACACCGTCTGAGCCGGGGGCTTTACGCGGGTTCAAATCCTTGATCAGAGATCGGACTTCGTCTACGTCGACGGGGGCCAGAGGATGTTCCGGATCCTCGACGGGGGGAGGGAGCAGGACCTCCCTCCCCGTTCGACTTCGTCGTCGACTAGAGAGATGTGGGCCCGGTCGGCCGGGAGGGTACTAGGGGAGCATTGGGCTTCTAGACTGTCGGCGAGACACTCCGCCTTCTCGTCGTCATCGAAGGCGACGCTCTGATTCGGACGATTCAGCGGAGGGATCGTGGCTTCATCAGTGCAGCGAAGCCTGCGCTGAAGTTTCCAGAAGTTTGCATGATTGGGCTTGAAATCACTGAGGGTGTTATCCCAACGAGCCTCACGCTCCCGAGCGATGCGCCTCCTCACAGCACGCTGCAAGGCACGCATTCTCAGTTTGTTGGGTCACTGGGGAAAGAGACATAAGCGCGGGTGGCGGCGTTCTTTACCCTTACCAGTTCACGTATCTCAGGCGGTAGTTCGAAGCGACCGTCGCCGGTCACAGGTACCGACCTTGAACAGTCGCGCACCGCCGACTGTACGTGTTCCGTCAGGGAGTCGATCGCGCCAAGAGCGTCCTGCTCAGAAGTGATTTTATCGGGGATGGCATCGAGAAGAGGCGAATCGGAGGATGACTTGAGGCGAGCCCCAAGCTTTTTCCAATCCGTGATCGTCTTAGTGGGAGTGGGCTGATCAGTGCCAGGGGGACCTGAACGGGGACCTAATACTATGAGCACTGGTCTGTGATCTGAATCTAACTCTTTGTGAACCTCAATAGAGCGTAGCGCGAGGCTGACGTTTCTGAAGAGGGCCAAATCTAGGGCGAATGGCCTGTGAGAGACCTGATCGGGATAATGGGTCGGACTCATCGGGGCGATGATGTCGAAGTTGAGCACTGTCGAGAGGTCGTTTAGCTGTTTTCCCCGCTGGTTGCGGGTAGGACAGCTCCACGCCTCATGCTTAGCGTAGAAGTCACCCGCCAGAAGGACGGAGTGACCGAGAGAGAAGAGGGACTCTAAATCTGGTTGAATATCAGCCCTGCTGTCTACGGGGGAGATATAAATGGAAGCTATGAACAGAGGGCTGTGACCGGTTATGCCTATCCTACAGACCGAAGCCTCTATGAGAGATAGAGGGGGCGGGTCTACAGGGGCGCAGTATAGCGACCTCTTATAGTAGATAAGCGTGCCACCTAATGTGCCAAGAGACCGATCATTGCGGACCATCGAATAGTTCGCAATGTTGGGATTCCTTTCGTAAGGTTTGAGAAACGTCTCTTGGACGAGAAGGACGTCAACTAGATGGTCGCGGAGGAAGGTCGCGATCTCATCGCGTTGGTACTTAACACCTCGGGCATTGAAAAATGCTATCCGAAGTTGTCGGGGTTTGAGTTTTCCGCTAGTGACTGCCATTAGTGACCTGCACGGGAGAACGAGTTTAGGGTTGAGATCAGGCTGCGGATCTCGGTGAAAATCCCCAGGGCTTCCTGGGGAGATCGGCTGGCGTCTAAGCGCTGGGATATGACGTCCATGAGCTCACCATCGAGGACGTCGATGAGGGCTCGAGTGAGTCTCATGTCGGAGGGGGAGCATGGGCAGGGGGTGTTGGCTGTGGCGCGCGGGGAGGCCGCTGGGGCTGAGAGGGGGGAGGGGGGATGTTCAGTCCCATCAAAGGTGGGATGAATGGAGCCTGAGGGGCTGGAGGGGGGACTTGCAACCCCATCAACGGCGGGATGCTGGGTGCCTGAGGGGCATTACGTGCCTGAGGGGCGAGGGGGGGGGACGCACTCGGGTCGCCGAGCTTGTTCCAGAAGGAGGGCCTGTGGGGTCTCAGCGCGGTCTGGGCTGAGGGGGGGGTGGGCGCAGAGGGGCGAGTGGAAGCTCGCTTCTTCGCCTTGTTGGGCTTGGGCGCGGAGGGCGAGAGTCGGCTCTTGGGGGCCTTAGGGCATCCGCGGTAATTGGCGGGGTGTCCCTGCTCTCTGCAGAGGACGCAGCTCGGAGGCTCCGAGTCTGGAACTGGGATTTTGGGGCGGGGGCAGGACGCCGTGGCGTGGTCGCCTAGGCACTTTACGCACCTGGCGCGCGCCTTGCAGTAAGTGCTGGCGTGCCCGTAAAGTTGGCAGTTGTGGCACTGCCCGGGAGGACCGCGTTTTTGCGGGGTCTCGACCGTGATGCCAGACAAGTGGCATACCGTCTTGACTTTGAAGATTGCCTTAGTATCGGCGGATCGGGGAATGACGACCAATACCATTTCAAATGGCGTTAGGCCTTTGGCACGGTGCATACGGTGCACCTTGGTCACCGCGATGCCCTGCGCCGTTAGATCGTCTTCGATCTCCTTAGTGGAGAGCGAGACGGGAAGGCCCTTTAGAACGACCCTGAGGGTGCGCTCCTCGGGGAGGACGTATGTGTGATACTGCAGGTGACGTGCCTGCAGCATCGCCGTCAGCGACCTAAAGTCGCCAGACGTGGGGACAAGAATTTTGATGCCGTCTTTGACGATTCGGCCACTAGTGAAGTTGACATGGTGCTTGGTGCACCACGAGGACACTTCCGTCCATTTTTCCTTCTGGTGAAGGAATATCGGAGGGGGCTTTTGGCTGCGGGGGTGACCCTCTGCGAGCCAGAAGTGGTGGAGGGGACCGCCGCGGTCGGGGAGGCGGCTGCTGCGGGGCGGGGGTGGGGCAGGGGCGGACGCCGAGGGGCCTCGGTTTTAGCAGCCTTCGCCTGCGATTTTGACTTCGCTTTACGCGAACGTTTCTTGCCGATGACTGTGAAGTCGTCGGCTGAGGAGGACGATGAGGATTCGGAGGAGGACTCCGTGATAGCTTCTTCCGAGCCGGAAGCCATCTCCGCGTCTAGTACAGGCGCGAGATGGGCGAAGAGGGGGTGGTTGGCCAAGGCGGCGCGACTGAAAGAGGGGGTCGGGGTGGGGCGGACCGGGCTGCGCGACTTGGAGCGCGCGCTGGGGGCGGGGACGCCTGGCGCTCAGAGGGAGCGCGGCGGGGCGGGGGGGAGGCGCAGGAGTTGCGCGCGGGCTTGGCCTTAGGGGCGGGCGGTGCGGGCTGCGCGGGGAGCGCAGAGGGCGCGAGAGGCGCTGAGGGCGCAGAGAGCGCAGAAGGCGCGGAGGGCGCGGGAAGCGCGGAGGGCGCGGGGAGCCGGAGGGAGGCGAGTCCGCCGCCGAGAACAGCAAGGGGAACCGTGCGCCGTACTTTCGTAGTAGCGCAGGGTCCTCCCGTGCCAGTGCTGCGACGAAGGACAAGACCTCCTCGACGAATGGCTCCTGGGACGAGATAGGCATCCTAACAAAACCTACCTGGCGGATTCGATATCGCGCACGTTCCGGGAGAAGAATCCGCAAAGAAACTCCCGGCAATCGTGTCCTAGCGGGCCTAATAGACCTACTACAACCCCGAGTGGGACTAACCCGGGGGTGAGTATATGTGTGACTCTCTGCCGGGTGTAGGCAGAGAGGTGTAACCTAAAGGTGTGCCCTAAGCTTGTAATACCCGCTGCCAGTCTTATTGTGCAGTATTGCGTAGTGTGCAGAGAGCAGCAAGCCGGGGCTGCCGCTCAAACAACACACACGAATAGGAGGTTAGGGATGGGGTGGGTTGGGAGGTGGGCGATATCCGGGGTCGACTAGGAGGCCCCCCAAGGCCGACTGATCCGGACCCGTCCAACTGACTGCCCTGTCCTGAAGGGACGGGGCGGGTGCGTGGGTCGACCCACTCGGCTTCGTTGGCACCGTAAGGTATCCACCGTGTACCGCTGAGTCGTAAACAACAACGACAACAGTGAATTTACAAAGACGTATCTAATAGAGAATGCGACAAGACCACGTCTTTAAAAAGACACGTCGAGTGCCGACGTTAGGTTGCCGACCCAAGGTTCTAAAAAGAACAAGGGAACGACTGTTTACGCGTTGTGAAGCGCGTATACACACGAACTACTATAAATAGCAGCCCGCGGCTCACAACAACAACACAAACACGAAACGAACTGTGAAGCGGGGCGCGCCACGAAATATCACTTACGTAATTAGTTACGCAAGAACGAGAGCACGAGTACTGACGTCCGCACGAAACGAATGTTGAAAGCGATATATGACCCCCCGTGTCGACCCTTGGTGCGGGCCGCTTTTTATACAAATTCGGGCCCCGAATTCCCAGTGGCCGACCAATAAGATTGCTTGCTTTTCGACCAATAAGAGCGGGGGCGGGGCCCGCGCGCGGATTTTATCTTAACCTTAACTATGACAATACTTTACCACACCGAGAGCCGTTTACATAAATCGTTAATTTCTAGGTTAAAATGAACTATAACATTATTATAATTATATATTTTTCAAACTATTATTATCCTTATAACATTAAAAAAATACAATACGTACAAAATCTTAATTTTAAAAATATGAACAATTTCACGTACTAATCTAATTCATTCCGGCTCTCCTATTGATTGCTGTTATTGGAATGTTCACCAATAGGAGGCCGGAGTATACCAAAACAAACAATAATCTTATTAGAATCTAAACTAATTTAACCTATACTTAATCCTAATATATTAATCACTTATTATTGTTCACTGTTTACACTGTCCCGCACAGTATGTTTACAATAACACATTTAATGAAATTTACTTACTTTTCCATGAATTCCACCATAATTGTGTATTGTGGGTGGCTGGTTCGCATTTTCTAAACTTCACTGGTTTTATAACTGCGATTGTGAACCAGTTAACACTTTTAGATTTAAAAGTAATACGAGTTTTAACTTCAAAACAAAGTTGTCCTTGAATGAGCTTCGCGGCACAAAATGTCATGTCGTTCGTTTAGGAACACAGTTTCAAAATAAACAAAGTTTCAGTATTATATTAATTAAATACACCATTTATTTTAATTCAATATTAACTTTTATTACTGGTTCGTTGTAAAGCATTAATATTTAAATAGTTTTAAAGGCAGTGAAATCACTACGAACAAAATACGTCATAGTTTTTGAACGAAACGTTCAATCAATTTTACGATCCTTCGTTCAATGTTGTCCCTCCTTACTTACGCTAGTATGACGTCACTATCGTAATCGTATCGAGGTCTCGATACGATTACGAAAGTGATTCGTGCTTCCTACTTTAGTTGTGTTCCGTTATCGTATCGTCAACTCGATACGTTAACGATACGAAACTTACAAACGTTCCTGCTAGGGCTACTGAGATCGTAAACATGTAGTCATTTTGAAATACTTTATAGATAATATTAACTTGGATAGATAGGTAAGTTTACGGCACGATACCTTTTTTAGTTGAAGTTATCGTATTTATTTACTACTAGCTGACCCGGCGAACTTCGTACCGCCTTAGCGTAGCTTTGATGCACTACTTTATTTTGTATAGTTGACCTATCTTAGGTATGAGTACCTATTCAATTTAAACTGGAATCTATAATATCCTCCATATATAAATTAATCCCTATTTCCCTGGTCTCGCCATATCTGAAAAGGACCTAATTTTATTAAATACAAAACAAAATATACATTTTCATAATAGTGTTTAGAGAATAGTTGTTCTGCCAACATTCTGTGCATTTCCATCAGCAGTAATGGCATCCCGAAGATGAATGTATTCCTCGGAACGGAGTTTTGCCTGGTTCAACCTGATAAATGTCAATCGTTCAGTTTCAACTTTCACATTTTATAATTTTTTGAAAATAATACAAATAGTAAACCTATACAAATTTCGCATATCCTATTATAACTGAATGCAGCTCTGTGGGGATTAAACACAACATTTCTATGTTGATTTCGATTCCGTTGAAGTTCATTTCGCGCTTCGCGTTGCTCATCAGTTTGATTTGCTCGTAGATTTCTTTGACTTGCCGTATTTTGAGTTCTGCGGCCTAAATTTGTATGTCTGGTTGGTGGCATTGTTAAAAACTGAAAATAAAAAGCTCTCATATATTTTCTGTATAACCAAATTGTAATATTATGTAGTCACCAAAAGTTACCAAAAATCGATATGAAGCTGTCAACTTACCGTAATTAACAAACAAAAAGCTTCTTAGTCTGTATAACAAAACAAACTTTATCAAAAACTTAGAAAGCGGAAAGCGGAAAGCACATCCATAAGGATGTGATGCCACAGATTACCACAGTTTTTTTTTTTTAACTGGCTTGGCTGTTCAGCCATTCGCCAATGACGCCAATGTCAAGTTAGGGAAACAGATACTACCACAGATTACTAAATAGGATATGCGAAATTTGTATAGGTTTACTATTTGTATTTTTTTCAAAAAATTATAAAATAGTGCAATAGAATTTAATTAAGTAACCACGTTTCCGAACAAACGATGCCTTTTTAATGTAGTCTATGGCTGTGAATGACGTAGACATTCGTAAAAAATAAAAATGACATTCGTAACGCGCGTTTTTTAAATATGCAAAATTAAATGTATACTTTTCAATATTTCTGAGAGATTTTCTTAATATTTTTTTCCGTAAGAACCATCCTTGGACTTCCACAAACATTTAAAAAAAAGAATTATCGAAATCGGTTCAGCCGTTCACACGTGATGCCATGACAACGCGAAACGGGTTTCATTTTTATATATATAGATAGATAAATATCAAATTGTATACTAATGTGTGCACTAATTTAATATATTTATTTGTTTTGCATCATGTACATACACAGTGATTTAAGAACTAAATAAAATAAATATGAGTAGTCACCTACATACCCTGCGGGTGTCATAAAACAAAAATGTACGTATGTACCTACATAATGCAAAATATGATAGTCTAAGAAACCAGAACTGAGGACAGGTTTTTAAAAAATAAAGCACGGTTATGTCTCAAATAATTTATCCAAAACGTTACAAGGATAATTTAAAATTAACAGATCAAACTAATGAGCTATAGCGGGGGGGGTATAAATGTAAACAACGTCTTAGCGGCACACTGCGTATATTCAAACTGACTTCACTCACAATACAAATCACGCACACAACATTATCTAGATATACCCTACATTACACCTCCACCATTAAATTTAAGCTTAATTAAGTAAAATAACAATAAAAAAATTCTAGAGTTCAAACCTAATCAAATTCGAAACCATATCTGACTACTGGTTTGCGCTCTCGTTTTGGCCGTAATTCAGACGCTCCTGGAAGTGGTGAACAGAGAGTAGGAGACTTGTTATTGGCGCTATCGTCGCGCACTAAAGGTTCGATGCCATTATCTTTAGCCTGAAGTGGAAAGTCAACCGGTTCTTTATGTTGTTGGCTAAAGTCATCTCTACTCTCATCCACCACCTCATCCCCCAGCGATGACATGGCATTTTCACCCACACTCGCCGCCGAGTCACCAGGCCCAATATCAGGACAAGTAACATCAGAAAAACGTGACCTATGACGTATTTGATCCACATGCCGCTTTATAAATTGACCGCCATCCCCCTCCACGATATACCTTCGAGAACCTTCCCTGCCATGGACCTGACCTTTAACCCACTTATCTTGTTGACCATAGCCCCTTGCCCAAACCATATCTCCTTGTTCAAAGAGGCGTCTTACGCCACCCGCGTTTTGAGCCTGCCTATCCTGTGCAACGCGTATTCTATCTATTATAGCTCGATCGTTTCTTAATAAATCAAAACGTGAACGTAATCTACGTTTTTGTAATATCATTGCAGGGGTCTCCCCTGTAGTGCTATGGATAGTATTCCTGTAAGTAAGAAGAAAAGTTTGTAATGCGGCGTCTATATCGACTTTATCCCTATGCGCTTTTTTAATAGCACGCTTACATAACTTGACGGCGTTTTCCGCAGCACCATTAGAAGATGGATGGTAAACTGGCGAAAAAGATTGCTTAATTCCATTAAGTTTTAGAAACTCAGAAAATTCTCTACTGGTGAACGGCGGACCTTGATCCGAAACTAGTTCCGCAGGAAGACCGAATCGTGCAAAAGTTGTTCGAAGGATTTTTATAATAGCTGACGCATTGGTGTGTTTTGTTTCAAAAGCCTCAAGCCATTTAGATGTCGAATCCACTAATATTAGAAAGGTTTTACCCTTTAAAGGCCCTAGAAAATCTATGTGTAACCGTGTCCACGGTTGAGGTAAATAAGGCCAATGTTGAGGTACGGAGTGAGGCGGCGCATCCGCCTCCAGCGCACACGTCTCACAGCTACGACACATAGTCTCCACATCGTCATCAATGCGCGGCCACCATACATAACTCCTGGCCCAGCTCTTCGTCTTAACTATACCCATATGACTACTGTGCAACTGTTTCAATATTATTTGTCTCAAAGACTGAGGTATAATCATGCGATAGCCCCACATAATACAGCCGCCTTCAATATATAATTCATTTCGCCTGATGAAAAATGGTTTGAGATCATCATCGTTACAAAAATGTGGCCAGCCAGATTCTATATAAACCTTAATTTTACTTAATCTTACATCCTTAAAGGTGGCCTTGCTGACGTCATAGTTTGTTATCGGTAAAAAGTTCTCAACAAAATTGACATACGTTACTTCTTTAACTGCGCTATCGTTAGTAACTTTAGACGGCAAGCGCGATAATGCGTCGGCGCAATTCTTTTTGGACGACACGTATTCAATATCATAATTGTACCCCGATAACAGAACGGCCCAACGTTGCAATCTAGAGGCTGACATAACTGGTATACCAACTTTGTCACCAAATATATATGTTAGGGGTTTATGATCCGTTCTCAGTATAAACTTCCTTCCGTACAAGTACTGGTGATATTTGCGTATTCCGTAAATAATAGCTAACGCCTCCCTATCAATTTGAGAATAATTACGTTCAGCCGATGTGAGCGAGCGCGAGGCGTATGCGACGGGCCGCTCGCCGGCCGCCGTCACTTGCGACAGCACGGCGCCCACCCCCACACCGCTAGCGTCTGCCGTCAACACTAACGGTAACTCGGCCGAGTAGTGCATCAAGACTTCACTGCTCGCCAGCACCTTCTTTACTTCTTGGAATGCACTGTGACATTGGCTACTCCAATCATATTTCGATCCCACCTTTAATAGCTTGTATAACGGAGCGAGCATTGTACTTAAATTTTTAATGAACTTCGAGTAGTACATAATCATGCCTATAAACGATCGTAATTCTACTACATTCACGGGCGCAGGTGTATCTAAAATAGCTTTTACTTTATTGGGACAAGTATGGACTCCATCCTCACTAATCACATATCCTAAATAACTAATGGATTTCATGAAAAATTCACACTTTTCTTTTTTTACTTTTAACCTATATTTATCCAAACGTTGAAAGACTTTGTGTAATTTCTGTAAATGATCACTTTTTGATGAACCTGTTATGATTACGTCATCTAAAAACACCCCCACGCGTGGTAAATCAGCAAATAATTCTTCTAAACGACGTTGAAAAATTCCCGGGCTCGACGATAGTCCGTACACCAAACGATTATACATGAATAAACCTTTATGCGTATTAATAACCGTATACTTCTTGGAATCATCTTATAAAAATTGGGCATATGCCTGGGATAAATCAACCTTACTAAATCTTTTGCCCCCGTGCAAGCGAACTAACAAGTCTTCCACTCGTGGAAGTGGATAGCGATCAACCTCTAAAACTTTATTTAACGTCAATTTATAATCTGCACAAATTCTAATGTTACCGTCCTTCTTGACCACTGGTACAATCGGCGTAGCCCAGTCGGAGCGCTCCACGGGGGTGAGGATGCCATCCCACACATGCTGTTGCAGGGCCCGCTCCACCGGCTCGCGCAGTGCATACGCCAGTGGGCGCGCGCGCATAAACACTGGGCGCGCCCCCTCCCGTACATGTATGCTGACCGGCGGGCCGGTGAATCGGCCCAGTCCCTCCGCAAACAATATCTGGAACTGAATGCATCTAAACTGAACTCCTCGTCTAATATTTTATTTACACAGGCCGGTTCAACGGTCGGCAACTGAATACCTAATTCCGTTATCCATTGTCTACCGAGCAAAGCCGTTTTCCCGTTTTTAATTACAAATAAATCCAAGACCTTCACTTTATTTTTGTATAAAACTCGAGGCGTTATAACGCCGACTGGATGCACTGACTCGCCAGTATAATATCGTAGGACAATATTACATTTATTCATCGATAAACTACTAAATAATTTCCGATACATATTATAACTAATGCACGATACCGCACTGCCTGTATCGCATTCCATACTTAATTCTTCATTGTGTACTATTAAAGTAATCATAAACGGTTTACACTGGCTTAAATTTAAAAGATTAAAATTAATGTCTATTACCTCCTCGCTGTGATCACTTTCACTTTCTATTATACTGTCGGCCGCTGTAGCTTCCACCCAGTATTGGCCCAATACGTTCGGGCACATCCGCCGAAGATGCCCTGTCCTGTTACAAACGCGACATACATAACTTGCGAATCTACACGTAGACGCAGCATGCGTTCCGCCGCACGCTCGACATTTCTGCTGGCGCGCAGCCTGCGCCCGCGCTTGCGCTCCATGCGCGAGCATCGACGTCGCCGGGCTTCGTGCGCGCTGGCGTTGGCGGTTGTCGCGCGGTCCGGCCTCCCGCGCCGTACCATTCACATCTCGCGCCTCTTTCTTCCCGCCCGCTGCACCCGCCGCGCCCCTCCGGCGCCATTGTGTCCCCTCTATCGCGTGACAGTCCATCGTTGACGAGTCACCGCTTGACCTTCCGTGCCCTTGAACTACGCTCGCCGCATCTTTTTCTGCTGATTCCAAGCTAATTGCCAAACTATATGCCTTTGCGAAATCTAATTTGGGTTCGGCGAATAACCGTTGGCGAATCGTCTCACTGCAAATTCCGCACACCAACTGGTCCCGTAGACTTTCTTGCAGCCAACTGCCAAATTCGCACGATTTGGACATTTTTTTCAATATAGCTATATATTCTGCAATAGTTTCACCGCTTTGCTGAATCCTTTTTCTAAATTTATATCTCTCAGCGAGGTCACTGGGCTTGGGCTGTAGATGTTTCTCCATTATCTCCACGATTTGCGAAAACGTTTTAGTTTTTGGCTTATCTGGCGTACATAGGTTAACTAAAAGTTCATAACTTTCCGCCCCCATGAGTGTTATTAATGTTGGCACATATAGCTCACTTTTCACCTCGTTCACTAGGTAATACTGTTCCAAACGTTCGATGTATAACCGCCAATCGTCCTTATTGACATCGAATTCCGCTATTTTACCTATCTTCATTGTATATTAAACACTAAACATGTACGCTTTAAAATGTCGGTTTAATCCTCGTCGCCACTGAGCTATAGCGGGGGGGGTATAAATGTAAACAACGTCTTAGCGGCACACTGCGTATATTCAAACTGACTTCACTCACAATACAAATCACGCACACAACATTATCTAGATATACCCTACATTACAACTAATTACTGCAAACGAAAATAACAATTGCAATTTCACAAAACACAATATGGCTACCACGCAAAATAAATACAACAACGGTGACAGAGATGTTCCTGCGATGTTGCTGACGGTTGGAAAGGGTGGGTTCTAAGCGCGCCCCGTCTTTTATAGCTCCCCGCTTGTCAAGTCCCAGGTATTGAAGATGGTTTCACTGTGGATCTTGAAGGAGGTTTCACGTTGAAAAAGAGGTTTCGCTAAGAATAGGTATTAGTATTATTATCCCAACTAGCAAAAAAGTTGTATAATATTAGAATTATACAACCAACAGACATAAAAGGGCTTTATAACAGTTTTGTAGCAACTAAATAGTTGTAAAATAGTATTCCGTTCGACGCATCCGTTGTATATTGTTTTAGTCGTATTAAAGTGTCGGGTAAACGTCATCTCAATAATTTATATGACGGTCATATAACTAGTCATATAAAAAGTCGAGTAAACGTTTCAGTCAGAAATGGTCGTCATAGAACCTTTTATTCAACACAGAGCCAAGACAAATGGTTTTTGACTACCAGTGACCATGTTGTAGAAATTTTATTCATATATAATAACGAAGGAAATATAGGAATTCGTGGAAATTCCTTCAAAAATTTATCTGATGTGTTTGAAACTCCAATAAAATCTTCATTTTTGAACATTTACAAAATATGTAACTTCAATATACAAAACAATTCCGAATGTTTATATACTGTCAATGATATAAAATGTAAATTAGTTAGCGTTACACATAACAACACAATATTTTTAAACCCCTCTTACATACTCTTTAAGTATTATTGTAGGTGAATAAAAATCACAGATACGTAAATTGTTTTTTATTTGGCATCATTCAGACTTTTATTTACTTATCTAATGTTAATTATAAAGTTGTTAATCATTTTAGTTTAACTTAAAAGTTATTACACGATACATCATATTTAAATTTAAAAATGAATAGATTAAATAAACGTAGTATATGCAGTGTACATGTACGTAAATGTACACTGCACATACTACGAAAAAATAATACGAAAAGAAAATAATTACGATAATAGGTATGCATACTATCGTAATATATTTTTTAAGTACTTTTCTGTAATTAAATATTTTTAATTAAAGCAGAGTACTTTAAAGTAGTTGATGATAATGTTTCTCAACTGCAACTATTAAATACCTACTCTTTTTTAGAGGAGAGTACTTAAAAAATTGTTTTACTGCAGTTGAAAAACATTATCATTATTAGGTTACAATAACAACAGAGCGTCAGAAAAAACATAAAAAAGAGATTCATTAATTACTTATTAATCTGAATAATCATTAATCAATCAATCTTATTAGAGTGTTATCGTTAGATCAATTTAAATCTAAATATCTAATTATTTTCTAAATACCCTGGTTGCATAAGTAGGAACTTTTGGCACTTATATTATCTTATTAATTAATAAAAAAAATGCTTAAAAATAGTTCAACATAATTCTTCTACTACTTGCATATCGAGATCATTATTGACTTTAATGTTATGAGAATTTGGATCAAGAGACTACTCATTTTGTTGAATTTCTTGAAGTACTTGTCTGTCGGTAATGTTATTTTTAGGCATACTACGTTTGGGTCTAGATTTGCTAGATGAAGCACGCAATAACTTTATTTTATTTCTAGTTTCAGCATGATGCATAACATTTTTAACGAAATTTTCACATTCTATCTTAGTATTAGTTTTGTCCGATTCATGTACAAGGTCAAAAAATAAGTTAAACGTCCTAGTATAGATTTTAAAACAAATTTTTGACGTTAACTTTTTAGAGCCTCCAGCCCAAGAGCATATTGTCATAAATTCTCTGGTGAACATTACGTCCACTAATGTGTAAGCGTTGTTACCTCCTCGTCCTTTACCATTTCCACAAACTACGGCCAGTTTATTTTTCAATGTCGACACCATGGTTGGATTTTTAAGCTGGTCTTCAAGGGCGTCTAGTTCTTCTTTGTTAGATATTGGTTTGAAATCATTTGCTTCTTGAATTTTAATATCTGTGGTGCGTTGTACATATTCATCAAGCTGAGTACTTAAATGTGTCATTTTCATTAACAATTTACTCTCCACACTTTGTACATATTCAAACAAAACTTTTTGGTTTTCTTGAATTATTCCTGTCATTTGTAACAAATTATCAAGTTTTTGTGAAATATTTAAATGATCTAGTTCAGTTGTGTGCAAAATAACACTATGTTGGTTTTGGTCTATTTCTTGATTGGAAGTTAAAACAACAACATCATCAATATTTGTAGCATTGGACGTGGATGGTTGTAGATACTGAGAGTTATTCTAAAAAAAAAGGTATAAAATCACGATGATATCCTCAAAGATATAAAATAGGAATAAGGCAGCCATCTTACCACAATTGACATGAACCGTCCAAGGTCCATGTCAACTGTTTGAATGTCACCGTGTGACTCAAGTCTATAGGCTGGTTCTAATTTCACGCTTACAATCGGCGCTGACAGCTCAGCGCGTAACTTGTCCGCGCCGACAGTCAGCGTCCAATCAGCGTCACTCTATAAAAAAATTAAGTAAAACCCGAAAAAAACTTAAAAAGTAAAACATAATAATTTCTCTCTCGGCCTTTATATTTTTAATATAAGAGTCGCCGAGTTGAGGGCCGCTACATCAGGTACACGAATAGATCATACCTACTAGTACTTCTACTAGTTTTGAACGGTCCCCCGATGCGGCGATGCTCATCTTAAAAATATTAATAGGTGCTTTTTCTGAATTTAAAAGACAGAGAGAAATTGTATTATTTTAGGTTTTAGTTTTTTTTTGTGTCGAGGATTACTTAAAATTTTATTTCAAATTCTTAAAATTTTCTATTTAAATTAGTTTAAAAACCAGCCTACAGCGCTGTCTGCGGCACGGTGTAGGTACATTTAAAGCAACGCCCTCCTCGGGATACTTTTATGTTGTTTTTTGAGATATTTTAATTCGTAGATTAAGTATAATTATATTTTACTTACATCACAAGCATTTGCCAGGTCATTGAAACACTCTTGGACGGCAATATTTTCAATTGAAGTACCTCCGCGTCGTATTAAATCATCATTTTGTTCCTCTTCTGTGTCGCTCATGCTTGACATTTGAGTGACTTCTTTCTCAGCCCTTTCCAGTGAACTAATTCCACTTCTTTTGACGACACATTGAATGGATGACCAAGATGCTTCGGGACATGAAAAAGGATTCTTTAATAAATCCTCTACTTTTCTTCTTGGCCAATACAGGATACCATTTTGTTCCCATTTTTCAGGCACCGCTGATAAAACTAACTGTCCTCTTTCTAAAGTTTGAACAATTTTGAAGGTCATAATATCTAAAACAAAACATTGTTATGGTTAAATATTGCTACCTATCAAAAAAATCAAATGAAATTAACATTAAACACAAATCATAAACAATATTTTCATTCGTACTGTAATTACTAATGTTTATTTGAAAAGTAAATTAAAAACTACTTCCTACGCCGAGTATTAATCTATGACTGAACTAACTTTTATTTAGACTCGTTGGAAAATGAAAAATAAATTCACAATTCGGTTTAACCAAAGAGTGTCCCTAATTAGTTAACCACGACTGTAGATATTCGTTACCAGTTTCTAAAGAGTCATGTTAATAATTTAAAAAATAAGTTTTTGTATGCTGAGGGTGAAGAAATGATACCAGATAACTAAGGGTACTACTAGTGATAAACATTTTTATTGTGCAACAAAAATGGGGTTGCGTTCCAAGGGAGGGTGTTAGAATTGTTGTAAAGGAACGCAACCATTTTATAGTTCCTAATTTTGACACTTGTGGCGATGTCTTCTTCCTTTTAACCTATGTAAGAAATTGATGTCTCATTAAATAGACAAGTTGATTAAATTAAATATTTCATTTAAATACCACAACCACGCATAATCCTACAATGATCCTAAGAATTTCAGCATCTCGTTACGATCTGTAGGCTTAAATGAATATGATCGACTGTATCTGGTTTTAGGTTTATTACTTTGACACATATTGGCGCCATGCATTAGTGCAATCTACTAAATAATCTTTAATAAAGGGTGGAAACAAGTGATTAAATACATTAAACACGGTTGTGTTATCGTCTAAAGTAAAGTTCACCCCCACAGAATCAGTGTCAAAATTAAAGTCTGGTATCTCAAGGGAATGAGATTGTCCTTCTGACCAGTTTTCCAACACGATGGACGATGTTGGTACCTCACCTGACAACCTACGCTCTACCAGCACCCCTCCATGTTGGCTGTTTTCCACCACGTCATGAGAAATCGATATTAAATTGGATATATCCAATGACCTATTTTGAGAGGAATCGAATAAAGGTGGTAGTTTATCAAGAGACCTAAATCCTCCCTCATTATCTAAATTTTCAGCAATGAATTTTGTTGACAAAGTGTCATTCTTAGAAGCGTTAGTGGTAGCCGGTAGTAGATTTTCTGAAGCAGTTTCAACAGTCGTAGATTGGAGTATGAGTGTAGAGACGCGGTAAGGCGGGGAAGGCGTATATACACGGTGTGCGTGTGTTTGTATTATCGTGACGTTTAGGCAAACGCACATTTTGGAAACGATTAAAAACGAAGTTCACGTGACGGTAAAAGTTTTGAGCTTTCGATATGGTGTGACACTAGGTACCATATAACGAATTTTTGTATTAAAATTGATCGGATATCAACGTCCTGCCTTATATAATATTCTGTTTTTGAACGTTATCATACGTTGTGCCGTATATAAGTCTCAAGTCGTGACAAACTACATAGATCGATTATAGAAAAAGCATGCTGTCTTCCTTCCTTCTCCTCCTCCTCCTTCCAGCACAGTTTGGCACGATATCGCATATTGTCTTAAACGCGGTTAGGACGAACGGATCACTTCTCACACTGTTAAATACGATCGTTATTCTTCTCCTTCGTTATTCGGCCCGCCACGACTATCCACTTGTCACCAAAATGAATGTTTAAATACTCACGTACGCACACCTGATAGTGCGCGGGCGCTCCGTTATGTTGGTATTAAATATCCCGGTAGATATTTAAAGGCACTTCTTCCAGCATCCCTCTTACTCGTACTACATTATTTAAAATGTTTAAACATAATACACTGTCAAGTCGTCCATCAATGACTCGAGGTTTGTGGTCGTTCATTTATATGCCTGCTACAAGCAAAATATCTTGTGTATCATTTGACGGACTATTCAAATTGACTTGCATAGTATAATATATTGTACCATTTGGTGTAATTGTCTTGCATAAAACTGCATAAATAATAATAAACCCTCTTCAATTTCCGTAAGACAAAATTTTTGAAAATACTAAAGAGTTTACGCACTGGATAAAATGATAATAGGATAAAAGAAAGTAATAAAAGCAATTTCCCTTATTGGGTATGAAACAAAGAATTAGCTGAAATTTTGTGCAAAATACATTTGTTTGGCCGTATTTCGAATATACTAAAGGCCACAGATTGTATGATGAGAGTAAAAAACAAATATACAAGAGTGGAGATGTTGTTTTCTTGGAACACACAGCTAGGAATAATTGTGTAATTATGCCACTTACTTCATTGCAAGAACAGGAAAGAAGAGCCAAACAAGAATCTGATACCGATACTTTAGTAAGTGAAAGTTCAGAAGAGGAACAATTGTATGATGCCAGCAGTGATATGTCGAATTCAGAAAGAGATAATACCCAGATTACACACCGGAAAGACATGATGACGATTCTATACCATTAAGAAATATAACACTGAGGTCAAGGAATATCAAACCCAAACCTACTACTTATTTTTGTTATGAAGAGGAATCAACATGTTCATCAGCATTATTAAAGGAACCAGAGACTGTGGAAGACGCTCTATCAAGCCCAAAAGCAAAAGAGTGGAAAGAAGCTATGGATAGCGAGTATGAATCGCTCCTTCAGAATAATACATGGACATAGGTAACTCTACCTAAAGACAAAAGAATAATCCCTTGCAAATGGGTTTATAAAATGAAAACAGATGCAAATGGTGAAGTTGTACGATACAAAGCAAGATTAGTAATAAAAGGATTCAGACAGAGGAAAGGAACTGAATATAATGAAATTTTTGCTCCTGTAGTACGGCACACTTCAATAAGATATTTGTTTGTACTAGCTGTAAAAGAAAATTTATATATAGATCAAATGGATGCAGTTAGAGCATTTTTGCAGGGAGATATAGATGCTGAAATATATATGAATCAACCACCTGGCTATGAACACGGACAAGAAGTTTGCAGATTAAATAAGTCTATTTATGGCTTAAAACAGGCTAGTCGCCAATGGAATTTGAAACTTACTTCTGTTCTCAAACAATTAGGATTGGAAAGTACGTCTGTTGATCCATGTATTAACTACAAAAATGATAATGGAAACATCATCTTTATATTGATCTATGTTAATGATTTATTATTTTTTTATAATAATGAAGAAAAAGGTAAAGAGATCAAGCTACAACTTAAAAGTAAATTTGAAATGAAATCGCTTGGACCTGTCAATTATTTTATTGGCTGGAGGATAAGTCAAGGCGCGGCCAGAGATCAAATTTATATTGATCAGACTGCTTATATAGAAAAAATTCTACAGAGATTCAATATGACAGATTGTAATCCAGTCCATTCGCCCTGTGATCTTAGTTCCAAATTGATCAGCACAGGAGATGAAAATAATATTATTAGTAATGTACTTTATCAAGAAGCTATTGGAAGTTTACTTTACTTATCACAAGGAACAAGACCAGATATTTGTTTTGTTGTAAACAAATTGAGTAGTTTCAACAACAAACCAGAAATACAACACTGGTTGGCAGTAAAAAGAGTGCTACGCTACTTAAAAGGAACTAAGGATTATAAATTAAAATTTTGCCAAGATTAAGATGAAAGAGGAGTGTTTGGCTACTGTGATTCAGATTGGGCTTCCGACATTAATAGCCGGAGATCATGCTCGGGCTACATTTTTTTTGTTTCAGGGTGCTTCAGTCTCATGGTGTTCTAAACGACAGAACACAGTTGCCTTATCAACCATGTAGGCTGAATATCTGGCACTAGCTACGGCCACACAAGAGGCTATGTGGCTAAGGCATTTAGAGTCGAAACTAAATTGGAAGCTTACAGTTGTGCCCACCATAATTTATTGTGATAATCAAAGCGCAATCAAATTTGCAGGTAATGATTCTTACTGTGCTCGCAGCAAACATATTGATCTGAGACATCATTTCCTCCGAGAAAGAGTTGCTGATAAGCAAATTCAACTCTGCTATGTTGGGACTCAAGATATGGTTGCCGACATACTTACAAAACCAATTTCTAAGAAGAAGATTGATGACTGTTCCATGGCTATGGGTTTGCAATTAAGAAGAGGATGTTGAAATGATTAATTGCAACACTAAACGCCATCCATAGTTTATATTCTGTACCTGTTTAATCTATGGTCTTGTCATTTGTTTCTTTACAATATATTTTATTCTGTCGATTTGCTCAGTTCGTGTTATTATTTAATTTCCTAGTTCTATCAAGTAAATACTTAAATACTAACATATTCTAATACCGACTGGTGGTGACTGCCATATATACTGTCGCGACGAACCGCACTTGTTATTGTAATTTTAGTCATTAAACGTATATTTTACAACAAGTACCGTCCAAGGAGCATCTCGTTGTCTAGCCGTAAAACTTTCACGGCTTTTACGGTAAAACCATTTGTTGGTTCTTGAGGTGTTTGAAGTAAAACGATCCAGTATTTAACGAAGTTTATTGAAGAACGAAAAAAAACGAAACATGCCTCGACCGTTGTGATCGGCGAGTGACGCTTACGCTTGCGTCGCCGCGTCGCGTTGGGGGCGTTCGCTCCCGTCCCCGTCCCGCGCGTTCCCCTGTGCAATAGTTCGCGCGCTAACACCATTGACCAATCTCCGAGCTATTACTTGTCTGTTATGTTATGGTATTGTGGTGGAGTAGTGGACTGCATCTCGTTCAATAGGTTCTTCAATAAAACTTACAGGTTCGTTTTATCACACTTTATTCGTTGCACTAGTTCGAGTGCCTGGGGTCACAGGGAACGACTGATCGTCGACTTCTGTGAACGACTGCTCGTTGGCGACAACCATGAGCAACTACTGCGAGCGACTGTCCGGGAGCGACTCTTGCGAGTGACTGACGGTTGACCGTTATGAATTTGCGTTTAAATTTGTAGCATCGCTTTCTATTCCATCATTGATCACAGCTTCGGTAATATTGGGTTCGGTTTCCTTCTCTTCATTCCACTGGATTTCGTCTTCTATCACATGGATCAATAAGTCCCGAGACTAACCCAGAGATGGCGCTCGTAGTAAACCAGTAACCACGTCTTTCTAAAGTACTAACCTTTGCTTGAAACATTAAAAAAAAATAAGTCGATCGGACCAGAAACAGCTGAGTTATCGAGAGTTTCGTGTTCTGATAAAACATTGTTTTTTGATGGGTAAAAACACCGTGCAAGCAAAACAATGGATTGAAAAATGTTACCCGGACTCTTGTCCATCAAAAGCAACGATTTGTCGGTGGTTTGCCGAGTTTAAACGTGATCGTACCGACACAAATGACGCGGAACGCGCGGGTAGACCTGTGGAAGCCGTTACATTGGAAAATGTGAGCGAAGTGACAAAAATTATAATGAAAGATCGTAAAGTGAGGCTCCGTGAGATTGCTGAGATGACACAGATATCATATGGAAGTGTATTTACTATCCTTCATGAAAAATTGAGCATGAAAAAGGTTATTTCCAAGTGGGTGCCGCCATTGCTTTCGATGGAACAAAAACAGCAAAGAGTTGATGATTCAGAAAGCTGTTTATCGCTATTTACTCGTAACAAAAAAGATTTCTTGCGTCGTTACGTGACCATGGACGAAATATGGATACATCACTGCACTCCAGAGTCGAAGCGGCAGTCATCTGAGTGGCGCACAGTTGGCGAAAGCCGTCCGAAACGTCCGAAAACGCAGCAGTCAGCTGGCAAAGTCATGGCGTCAGTTTTTTGGGATACGCATGGCGTGATTTTTATTGACTACCTCGAAAAAGGTAAATCGATCAACAGTGATTATTATATTGACTTGCTAGTACGTTTGAAAGAGGAAATCGCAGAAAAACGACCGCACATGCAGAGAACAAAATCCTTTTTCACCAAGACAATGCACCCTGCCACAAGTCGATGAAAACAATGGCAAAATTGGACGAATTGGGCTTTGATCTGCTTCCCCACCCCCCATACTCGCCAGATTTAGCCCCCAGTGACTACCGGCTCTTTGCTGATCTTAAAAAAACGCTCCAGGGAAAAAGATTTGGCTCAAATGAGGAGGTCATCGCAGAAACTGAAGGTTATTTTGCAGCGAAAGATATTTTTTTTTATAAACATGGTATTGAAAAATTGGAAAAGCGTTGGAATGATTGCATCACCTTAAAAGGTGATTACGTTGATGAATAAAAAACATTTTGCAAAAAAAAATGTTGTTTTCATTGTTAGTCTCGGGACTTATTGATCCATGTGTTATCAATATATTTTCGAGCTCTTCTTCTGTTAACAAGTGAACCAAAGCGTCTTTAGGAAGACTATTTAATCCGACTTTAGATTTGCAGCCAAACATTGCTTTGTAAGGGCTGCGATTTATCCCTGCGTGATTTGCTCTGTTTTTCATAAATTGAATAAAGCGTAATCCTTCAGACCATTTCGTCGTCTCGCTAGATTCTAGCCAGGTACAAAGCACTTCTCGATTATATCAATAACATCAATGTTTCCAAAACAAAAGGGCTTCTTAAAACATAATTGATTCAATTGTCGGGAATTTAAAATTTCAAATAAATTATTTACTATTTCTATAAAATGAGCAGTGCCGTCGATGTCGATAAAATCTGGCTGATTCATTTCTGCATAATGCAAAATGGACTTTCATTATTTTTTGTAATATTAAATTTGTTTGCGTCTCATTTTATTAGCACGATGTAAATGAACCCAACCTATTAAGCGCAACTAAATCAGACCACTTAATTGACTTGCCTTGATTGTCCTTAAATGATCCGCTGGCCTGAAATGAATTTCTGACCAAGTTCATCAGATGACATGCATCTAAAAAATGTATACTGGCTTTTTTGTAATAGGATGCGGAAAACTCAAATCAAAGAAACACCCAAGTTTTTTTGACATCGATATGTGTGCCGGGAAACCATCAATTATCATGGAAAGTACTTCAATTCCTGCACTATCAAGTAGTTTTAGGCATTAAAAAACTATATTAACCTTTTGTTCCCCGGTTAATTCATTGATAAGAGTATCCAACTTGAATTTTCCAGGCACCGTTAATAGACGTTATGCAAAATACAAGAGCTTCTTTGGCTGTCGTCGTAGTCTCATCATCACAATCTATGCTATATCCACGTAACCGCGCATACGATGTCCATCCCACTCTACACGCGTCTCTCCATCTCGTCTAACACCAAGTTACATATTAGAACATGATTAGATGCTTGTACTTTCACCTTAATTGCAGTAAACGATTCCATTTTAAAACTCTGCTCTGCATGAACGGATTGATACCACTTTTTATGGTTCTTGAGTGACGTGAACACTTATCGAATGTTACAAATTCATAGCCTTTTGGTTAATATCTTGTGTCTCGGTCAAATCTTCCTAAATTCGCAGAATATTTAATTGTTGTATTTGCTTTACCGGATTGCAGCTTTTGTATGAATCTGCAGATCAGCTCATATGCCGTAACATACATGCCCTCTAAAACGGATGCCTGATTAAGGTTGTATTTTTTTTTTACAAGGAATAAAGTATATTCAGGTCTGTGAAGAATATTAAACAATATTTTAGAAAAATAAACAGTATTTAATTTATTTAATTTTTTACAGACATATTTTTTGGAACTCCTCGCACAACTGACTAAATATAAATTGTTATTGAATATTTCGTACGCCTCACCACAATTATAATTTGCATAAAAGGAAATGAAATTATTTATTCTGCAAATAGGATATCTTACCACTTTTACATGTCTTTTTTGAGAACGATGATGCCGACATTTCTTAGCTGACTACCCTGAGAAGAAATATCGAAACAGGGGTCGCAGTCTCTTTTAAAGTCCAGACAATATTCAAATTCGAGTTAAATGTATAAACTAATGCAGGGTATTTCAATAAATTGATAATATACCTGCATAAGGTTACAAAGAAAATCTATTGAAAAAGATTAAAAAAAAAACGCACATGAGTTGCTATATATATGCTTAATAAATGTTCTTAAATTTAATAATAATTAATATTAGCCAAAATAAATTCATGCAAAAGCACAAAAAATGTCACAACTGTATAAGATTATATGCAAAAGCACAAAACATGTCAATAATTATATACACAAATAATGATAGCTGTATAAGCAGGCAGTTCAATCCCAAGCATTTTTATCATTTAAATAATCTGATATTTTGTAATATCCTTTATGCCCGGTTCCTATAACTTACGAGCCGTCATTGGGCCAATCTAACCATCCGTATTCTAGTTACCATTACCAATGCAAAACTAGCGTTCCACAATGCCCTACCTGCAACGAGCATCCGTAGCTAAGCTAACCCGCCTACGACTCGTTCGCCAATGTCCCTCTCGTTCCTCTTTACGTTTAGTTACAAGAAAACATTGTATGTACATCAGTCATGCAAAAAAAATCATATTATGTTGTCATATTTTAAATGAGTATTAGAACAAATTACCGTACAATTACAATAATAATTTGATGTACCTTGACATCTAAGCTTAAAATAAGTTTACATTCTTAGTATAGCAAGTTTGATGTTACGTATGCAAGGAGTAAATAAAACGCGTGACAATACAATGCGAACCCCGTATCGCATGACATTGACATCTGTCTTCCCGCCTTCCGTGTCCGTCCGCGTCTTTACAATAAAATTCGACACTGGCAGAAATAGGGAGTATGCGTATGATTTAAATAAGGGTCAATTATTTTTTTATATATTCTTTATTGCTTTGGAATTACGCTTAAACAAAAAAAAACCGCATAATATCTTTTTAATTAAAAAAAAATATATTAAAAGTACAAAAAACGAGCGGGAAATTCAAAGTAATTGAAACGCAACGCTATTGGTCATATCAAACGTGACGTAAAAGTCTATAATAACAGTGTGAACTGATATAGCATTTGCTGTGTTTTTGTAATCGAATTAAGTTTATTGTGGTTTCTATACATATTTGGAGTTATATTGCATTGTTTTGTAAGAATAAACTCGTAGGAAAATGACTGATACCGGTTTTGTGAAGGCACAATCAGATAATCTCCCCAAAATTGATGTGTTCATGATGTCAACATTTTTTGCATCTAATCCCGATTTTACGTCTGCTGAAATCAAAGGAGTGAAAGCTACAAGGTAATTATATATTTGATTTAATGTTTATTCGATCTTTTACGACTTTTCTGTAAAAATTTATACATATACGGAGAACATAACCTAAAAGGTAAATAAGAGAAAATATCGAATGTTTGCATATTACTTACATTGAAGCATTGAATACAGTCGAGTTATTGATCATAATATATGATCAAATTCATATTCGCGAAATATTTTATTAAATTAATTAAATAAGATCCCTTCCCATTGTAATAATATTTATTGCTTTTTATAGATCCGGACGAGAATCATATGGTGACTCAGCCATTGGATATGTTCAAGTTAAACGGGAGGGTGATATATGTATTGTGAAAGCGCGAATAACCCCTGAACACAACGTCCGCCAGAAGTGTTACACTGTAACAGCTACCTGTAATGAGGCTGAAGAAACTGTCATATCTGTGCTGTGTGAAGACTGTGCCGCACATAAAGGTAGATAATAGCAATACAAAAGTGTCTTTACCATCAATTTTTAAGAGTGTCTGAGCGGGGAATAGTATATTATGCAACTAGTGAATAAAAGATGGATTTAAAACGAGGGGCATAAATGAATCACGAGCAAGTGAAGGATTCTAATGACCGTAGGGAGTGATTCATGATGATTGAATAACGAGCGAAGCGAGTGATTCAAAAGTTAGAATCCTGAGCGTTGCATACTATACAAAAAGAAATATTTAAGCTAAAATAGACATTTTCATAAGGAGTTTGTATCGAGTATTTGCGAAAGGAGGTTGTATAGCATTGAGATGGAGGTCGAATATATTGGTGTGTTCTAAATTCAAACACCAAAACAGTGATTAAAAGAGCTTTTTATTCACTGTTTTCAGTGATTAAAAGTAGCTTTTTAGAGGGGCAATAGTATAAAAATATTTTTCTTTAATTTTTATTTGGCTGTGATGAATTGGTCTTTTTCTTTTTCAGGAGGCTGTAAACATACCATAGCCTTTTTGGCTTGGCTACATAGGCGTAGTGAAGACCCTCCATCCACTAGTGTTGATTGCTACTGGAAAAAGTCTAAGTTGTCCTCAGTGGGTACAAGTCTTAAGTTTATTAAGGCAATGGATATTTGTAATGCAACAAAGACACAGCCAAACCCTGCATCAACACAGACTTCACAAGAATCCTTTTTCAGTATTGTAAAAACATATAGTAAGAAAGTTGGTGACACAGAGAATCAACTCATGAAATATTATAAAGAACCAAGCTATTCAGAAAAGTTATCAATTCATTATTTAGTAAGTATAACGCAGAATAAACCGAAAACTGCCGAAGAGTTTATTGAATTTTGCAAGCAGATGATGCAGACTAAAGCATGTGAAGAAGCTGCACTTGCAACTTCAGAACAAAGTGAGTGCCCTTTATGGTATGAGTTGCGATATGCAAGGATCACTGCATCAAAAGCACATGAGGCTGCACACTGCAAGGTGTTGGATGGAGCTTTAACCGAAGCCATCATGGGAGCATCAAAACTAAAAGACACAGATGCCATGAAAAGAGGAAGAATGTTAGAAAGTGAAGTCAAATTAAAGTGAATTAATTAAAAGTTTTTGTATTATTGGGTCCCAAGTAGGTGATATCTTCCAGCCATCTTCTCTATTGAAATTAGGGTGTTTTTTAATCTCAATAGCCTCGCGAAACATCCTTGGTAGGAACTTGGATTCTTTAGCGAGGATCTGTGGTTGATCAAATCTAATATAATGGCTGGAGCCTTCAGCATGTTCAGCGACTGCACACCTAGTTGGGACCCAATAATACAAAAACTCAAGGCTAAACCCAAGAGCAGCGCTGCAAGACATCACGACACAGTGAGCTCATACTGCGTAGGTCGGACCATAAATAATTAATTAAAAATATGAAGGTAGAACAAGCAACATCTTCTGTCAAGACGAACACCATCTCAGTCTGCCCGTGACCATGATACCTGCAAAGGTGTCGAAACGTCGGGAAGTAAAACCAAAAATTAAACCGCGATAAAATCCGTAAAATTCGTTTCATTTCAATGTCTAACATTCGCGTAAACCTAAGAAACCACTAAATAACACAATAGCAGTAAAATTCATGGCACAGGTTCAGTTACAGATGCATTTCTCCAATAAAACTAAAGCACTATTTTGTGTAGCACAAAGTGATTTTGAAGAATCAAAGAAAGTACATATAATAGAAGTACACTATGATAAGGAGTTTTGTGAAAACTTGATAGAAAAATGTACTTTATTTTGGTGTAAGGCAATTTTTCCTTTGTTATTTAAATAGGACAAAATCAAATAAAAACAAAATTAATTAAATCTATTTTTTTATTAAAACATCCTGAATATTGAAACCTGAATAATGCATCCTGAATATCAAACCACAAGCTATGATTATAACTTCATCTATAATAGGGATTAAGCTATGGTCAACACATGCATGAGGCAGTAACATGTGAAATTCCCTTAATCTATTTATAACTCGTTCTATATGAATCCTTAATGCTGCTATTCTTTTTGACTGTTTTACATCTTCTTTTGCACTGGCAGTAGACTTGAAAACAGAAGGAGGTCGTATAAGTGTACTTTGCTTTTTTTCTAGCAAATGTGATATTTCTTTAAAGCCTCTGTCAGCCATAACTGCAGTTTTAGGTGGCAAACAGTCAAGGAAACCACAGTCTTCCACTATCATTACGTCCGTTGCCCTGCCACTGTATCCAACAGAGATAAAGTTAACCAATCCATCAGGTGTACAAGAAATTAAATATTTCAATGTGTTACATTTTTTATATTGTGACCAACTAACTGATTGATGGACTGCATTGGATGGTTTTTCAATCTGAATTTCTAGGCAATCAATTATAGAAACAACATTAGAGTACCTGGCCCTGAATGCAATAGGCAAATTTTTAAATATCTCTTTTGTTGTTGGCCATATGATCAACTCTTTCATCTTCATTGCCAATAAAGGTAAGCATTTTGAAAAAATTCTGCTTATTGCACTCTGTGTATACCCAAACTGTAAGGCTAATATACTGAAAGACTCATTAAGTTTTATTTTTTTTAATGTAATTAAAATGTCTACAGTGGGAAGTGGAAGGTTTTCACTTAACAATTTTATTATATAGTATGATTTTTTTGGTACACCTAGCAACATTTTAGGCTCCTTTTCTATTGCTAGTAATATGCAACTACGCATTTGACTTTTAAATTGTGTCTCATTTTCTGAATCATCATCTATAGACCAGCTCGATTCTGAACTCATTTCTGGTTCAAAAGATGATGATAATGCTGATGAAGGTTGAGCTGAAGAGACTGATGCAATATCAGCAGGGTCAGTTTGAAATAATTTCCTTTTAATTCCAGAAGTTTGCGCTATTTTCAATGGAGATGTTGAGGTAGTTTTAGATAAAATACGAAATGGAGATATTGCTGTATTCTTAGTTATTGCACTCAAATTAACATTGACACCTTTACTTCTGTAATAATGTATTTTCCTATTGACCTGAATAGCCTTGTCAACATAAATTACTTTTTTATTAACATCAGCTAAAGAGGTGCTGCAACAAGGTTCGTCAAAGTTTACAGTTTCAGTATATTCTGTGTGTAAGTGAGATGAGGGCATACTGGCACCTTCTTCTATATAACTGTGTTTTGATGATTCACTCATTTTTACAGCACTAACAGTTTGTTTAGCGGGAGGCATAGATAAAGCATCTTCAATTATTTCTTGATGTTTTCTCTTTAAGAAACCTTTTCTCTCTGGTGGTGACTGCAACTCAGTGTCCTTTTGACACTGAAATTGGTGAGGAATAATACCTTTCTTTAATCGTAATGTAGTTTTCTGATTTTCTTGTAAAGTCATGACTTTGTACTGCATATAATTTTCTGTATCCTCTTCTACCTGAAAAAAATAAAAAATAATAAAAGAAAACATGAAATTTGGAAATTAGATGTAGATAATTTGGATCATAGGTTTCATTTCAGTCATTGGTACTGGTAACCTCTCACAAAACTTTTACCGATAAAGAAAAGAGGTTATTTTGACAAATGTTTTAGGTGTCACAGAAACAAAATACTTATAACATAATATTATTGTTTATAGTTGGCATAAATACTTACGTTGAAGTGATCTTCACAACAATATAAACAAGTTGATGGTGATACCATGTCCCTTTTCATGATTTTACACCAGTTTTTTCTTACAACCGCACCTCTCGGGACAAGAAAAAACACTTTATCGGGTGCATTCTTCGTAGTATTTTTACATTTTGGTACAATACAATATTTGTAAGTCGGTTTCTTTTGTTGATCCATTGTAAAATAGTCGTAAAAAACAAAATATAAGTTACGAAGCACATGCAAAGCACAGTTTAATAGTAGTAGAAAGTTACTGTCAGTGTCAGACTCAGACTGTCTGTCACGTGATTTTTTGTTATTATAGACTTTGACGTCACACCAAGGTGGCGGGCGTTTTAAAGTGCCATTATTTGTTTAATATTTTAATGATTTTTTCCCCTTCTAATTTTATTTTTTTTGGCGCTGCATATTTTTTTACAATTATGTAACAATGTAAGAAATATTATAAAAATATAAAAAAATACATGCATACTCCCTATTCCAAATAGCTTCTCGTTGTTGAATTTCAACAATGAATTTCTCTATGTCGAAGTTCATGGCTGCGCAACCGAAAACACGTGCATACTTCACCGGCGGCTCGCCGCAAACTAACCGCCAGTGCGTATACACAAGATGGCGGCTAGCCGCGAAGCGGGCCGCGGCACTCCATTCAACCGCCGCGGTTGAAATTTTGTGGCGGTTTAGTGCGTACAATCATAAGCGGTTGCATATTAAACTGGAAAAGCGGCTAGCCGCGCGGTTAGCCGCCCCCGCGGTTAGCCGCTAGTGCGTAAGAGCGCATAGAACATCCGTTTTACAGGATCCTTTTTAACTGATCCGTCGCTACTGCAGGTAATATTCACACAGCATTTACAGGACCGATTTTAACAGATCCGACGCTACTGGACTTTCGTTCTTCATTTAAGCGCCTTGGCAATATCCTCCCATGCATCATTTTTCTTTATTTTATTTCGATAGTCACGGTGTGAAGTATCCCACAACAAGTCACGACTTTCGTAAAGCTCTATAAGCAAAAGCACGGTATCATTTCCCCACACTACAGACATTTTAAAGGCACGTTGCGTACGCGACTACACTCAGTGACAAATGGCGCAACACTGACGCGGGACACGTGCGCTCGCTCTCGAGGCGGGAGCAAGCAACATGCCCCGCGTCACGTAAAATGTTGTGGGTCATGTTGCGGGACACTATGCAACGTTGCAGCGTCACGTATATTTTGTGTTGCGCGTCATGTTGCGGGACAAAATGTTCCCTAGTGTATCCGGGGCTTTATGCTGGATTCTGTGCTTTTTGAATTACATTGAGCAATTCAATCTTTGTTGACAGCCGTCGATTCTCAGGTACCTTCTTGAGCTCAGTGTACAATGATAAACAGAATAATTTATCATCATCTTCATTAGTTAGTTGTGCTGTTTGAAGCTGTTGTCTTGCGTGCAAACTTTTTTCTAAAATATCAATAATTTGTTTATCCACTGCATTTAATAATTGTTTCTTCCTCTCTTCAGTTTGTTCTTTTGGAGGTGGTATTAAGTCTTCATTTTCCGCATTGTTTAAATCAGAATTTGTTACGGCAGGAGTTTCAAAGTTGTTCTCTGTATCCTTATTTACTACGGAACTCTCGAGAAATTTTAGTTTTGCGAAGTATACATATGGTACATGTTTGGAGGATCCAGACCCAGATGGAAGATTTTTTTGCCGTTTAGACTCTCTTATGTAATTGTCTCGAATACTTTTCCATTTTCTTGTTAGTGTAGAACCTGAAAAGAAATAATATAATGCTATTTTTATTTTTGACAGATACTTGGCTACAGGCTGTTCGTTCGCAGAATTACACTATGGATATCGTCTTGGAAAATCGACTATTATACAGATAGTGGAACAAGTTTGCAAAGTGCTGTGGAGCAAATTAAAATCTATGTGCATGCTAGGGATGGAAACAAAACTGAAAAAATCGATTATCGATTAATCGATTAATCGTACTACTTACGATTACTACGATCGAATAATCGTCATCAAAAATCGATTTTGACCGATTTTTTCTGTCAATTTACAATTTAATCAAATTATCATGTTTTATATCCTACATTACAATAATTCATAAAAATTAAACACCCATATATGTTTATATAATCTTTTATTTTAAAATATTTATATATTTCAATTACTGCAACATTGAAGTTAACAAAATAAAACATTTTAGAACAAACAATCATAAATATGAGATTAAAAATAAAATGAGATAGAATTATCTGAGATCAAAATACTTAAGCAATGTTATCATTATCACATTAGGTATTATTATCACACAAAACTTATGAAAACCATATTTTATCACTCACAGATCTCAAAAATACTAACATATTCAGATGCTTTGGTGATAAACGACTTCTTTTTTGAGATGCGATGATTCCAGCATGCGAAAACAATCGTTCGCAAGGAACTGATGTGGCCATGATAGATAGATATCTTCTAGCAACATTATAAGTATGCGGATATTCAGCTTTTATACTTTCCCATACTACAAATGGATTCGGGTTTGCCTTAAGCTCAACACTTGGACGAGTTAGGTACTGTCGTAATTGAATCGGTAGACCACCGGCCTCATCGGTATCACTGTTTTGGTTCTCGAGTCGAACTTCAGTATCCAAGTAATTCCAGATGTCATCATCATCCGTTGTAGCAACTATATTAGTTTCATTATGACATATTGCCAAGTCATTATTGGGACTCTTTGAAAGTTGGATTTCTTGTCGTATTAATTTTCTAGCATGGGTTACTGCACGAGCAGCACCTCGTATACATTGGAAAGCTTTTTTCTTGTACCTAGGGTCCAGTAGAGTCGCCAAAGCATAAACTGTAATCTCTTCAATATTCGAAAATTGTTTGTTTATCTCTGAAATCAATTTTTCTTTGAGATTATAACTAATAGGAGTACTAGCATTAAAGTTTTTAGCTAAATTAAGGATGCCCTTAACGATAGGAATGCATTTACTGATCGTGACACATTTTCAGCACTAACTTCATGTGTAACTCGATTCAAGATTTTTAGGAGATCTCTTACTTCACTTAAAGCTTCAAGGTCCTCGCTACTCAGCATACTTGGAGGCTTAGCACGCGAGCTTTTATCTCTTTGAACCTGAAAAATTACTCTTGATACTGGATCAGCAAGTTTAAGAAATCGCTCAAGCATATCATAACACGAATTCCATCTAGTCTTAACTTCATTAATAAGCTTTAACGCAGGTGCTTCAGGATTATCTTGCAATTGAATTTTTTTCAATTCAGTAGACGCAACTTCACTTGTACAAAAAAATCGAACAATGCGCTTAACTTTTATGAGAAGTTCGCGTAATAAAGAATTTTCATGACAATTATCAGCATCCAAGTCGTCTATATCATCTTCATTTTCAGGTAATTCAGTCGATGTATGAGTAGTGGATTCTGAAGGTGGAACTGTAATATTCATTTCAATCAGACGTTGACCAATGTTATTAAATTTATGTCCAAAGCAAGAAATATGCTTGTCATCACCAAACTCTTGTTTTACTGCACCTTTAATATTTGCTCCACTATCAGTCACAATGGCAGATATGTTCTCATCAGATATACCCCAATCAATACAAATATTGCGTAATTCAGTTTTAATATTAGTTATATTTTTTCGATTTTCCATCAAATAAGCGCCTAGTTCAACTGAGACCATTTCAGAACCTTTCAAATAATGAGTTGTAACACCAATGTAACCTTGCATAGTGTAGTTGTGTGTCCAAATGTCGCTTGTCAAGCATACAGAGTCAACATTTGCAAGTTCATTTTTCATCTTCATTTTTAATTCATTATACTTAAATTCAAGAGCTTTAGTAAGTGTTGGCTCACAGGGTGGGCGATATAGTGGTTGTAGTTTTTGAACAAATAATCTAAATCCTTTTTTTTCAGGCGTAGAAAGTGATAAATTATCTTGAACTATCATGAAGAGAAGTGCTGAGGTTGCTTTTTCATGCCTATAACCACCAGCTGAGAAGGATGCTGTGTTGGTAAAACATTTATCAAGAGGACCATTGAAAAATGACTGTCGAATCGTACTAGTAGAACAAGTTGACGTAGTCCACGAACAGCACCCGTCCGAATAGCACCGGCGCGAATAGCACCGAGCCTAGTCCACGAACAGCACCTATCAATATTTTTGGCAGGTGCTATTCGTGGATACAAATTTATTTTATTATTTGTGTCCACGAACAGCACCTACGGCTCGGCAGCCTAGTGCTGGGATGCATTTGTTTAACAGGACATTATTAAATGAAACATATCGATTAAAATCACTAGAACGTTTATTAAGAAATATGTCTAGGCGACATTTAAATATAAGAAAAAACAATAAAAAGCCTTATGATAATAATTATTAATCTTACAAAATAATAAATCTGTAACACTTTCTTAATTTTTAATGTATCACAATCAGTCTTTTCAGATCACCTCACCTTTATTGCAAAATTAGACTTAGTTTAATCTTACTAAATAATATCACTTTCTTATTTTATAATATATCACAATCAGTCTCCACATATCACATTTATTGAAAAATCAGCAAAATCAGCCTTAGATCCTTATTGATGTACTAATAACAGCGCTCCGTGAACATTTTGTATATTGTCCTTCACTATCCGTCGATTGCGCAGGTGTTACATTATTCTAATTTAAATTTAAAAATAGAAAGCCTTAAAATCGCAGCTTTTCCATGCAGTGGCCAAGAGAAATAAATCCACTTTTATATTCTTTTATAATATTGTCTATTAGTTGGTTTCTTTTTTCGGCAATTTTTTTTCGTATGTCAGTGAAATTCTTACAATTTTCCTGTAAGACTCTTAAAACATTAAGTAAGTTCTTATTATTTTTATTAATTGATTTGTTAATGACCGAATAATGAGTCTCAGTATAATTGTTCGTTTTGTGAGTTTGGCCATAACAACACCATTTGTTTGACCAAAATTTGTGGTCAATCCATTGTGTGATCATGTAGTCGTTAAATTTTGTTATATTACTATCTTGAGGACTCTCACTCATAATGTAAAGCCAAGCGTCATCTAAATCATTCGGTGGCAAATAAGGGAGCACTGTACATAGAGCAACGTGCTTTCTATATATACTATTGTCGTTAAGACCTAGCTCCTTCTGTTTTTTTTTTAACGCCTTCTTAAAGTGAAAGTAACATCCCTTTACTGCTACGTTGGGAAATACAGACAGTATTCCTCTCACTGCGGCTTCTTCAAAGTCACTCGTGAAAAAATCTACAGTCATTGCTGGTATCGAAGATTTTAATAATTGAAATAATGTTTTATATGTAGACTTTTTTTATTTAGAAGCATAGCATATGCTAACGGCTTAACGACGCCATCGATATCACCATGGATACTATAAATCTGCAGAAAAGGTTTCGGCGCAGATTTAAAAGTTCCATCACAATACAGATGACGTGTTTTGGCAAGTTCTTCTTTGCTTCTTGACGTGGCGAATAGTAGAATTCGATTTTTCCCATCGTAGTAATCAGCTAACAAGAAGTCCAAATATTGTTTGGGTACCTTAAAATAAATAGATTAGCTTAGTTTAGGATTAAATGGTGCTGTATATAGATGTCCAAACATTATTACTATTATACTCCTATAATCCATAAGCAATATCATAAAATTACATTTTTAATAAATATAATTATAAAAAAACAAATAATATTTTAAAAAAATATTTAATAATATGGGGAAAGTACCTAGAAAAGGTGTTCATAAATAGACAAATTAGGTAGATATATCATTGTGTGTAACAAAATCACGGATCTAGAAAAAAATTAAAACACTAACTTTCAACGTAAAGTTTTAGCAAAATAAAAAAATAGTTGTTTTAATTTTTTTACTTCATAGTCTATGTGAACTACTACCTACTGATTAAATTTATATATTTCATAATCGTGAATAAAAAAATAAAAGAATAATAATATAATATAATAACATTAATAGGATGGCGGCTAGAAGATTACTTACTTGTACCTCGCCCGCGGTTTTTGCATTTAGTCGGCTAACTCCACAAGCCCTATTTCTTATGTTATAAAGACTAGACTTAATGTTTTTATAATTTGGGCAATCGGCTACTAAGTTGAGACCTTCATCGAGTAGTTTATTTATTTTGCTCTTGTATAACGTAGGAATAGGACCATCGGTGGCTGCAGCTTCTTGTCGAAGTTCATCCATACTTTTCTTTATTTCTGTCTGAGCACTGCTCATGGGTTCACAGGTGTGTTCTGTAATTTTTATTACATCTTCATTGCCATCAAGCGTCAGGAACCCTCTACACGATATTTTTATGCACCGCCATAACACATTAGCATTATTTTTATATGTTTTGAATTTTCTGTACTGTCTATCACTATGTATTAGTAATGGCGCTCCTTTTCTACTGGAAATGTAGCTAATGTTACTATTTTTATCACTTCTACCGGCAACAGGCTCCATTATTGTGTTTTATAGATACTCACTAATAAATCTACTACACCTTTTGTTAGCACGGAACATACAGATACAAACTATTATAAACTATTCTTGTGACGTCACTTTGTGCCCTGCCGAGCTATCCGAACTAATAATATTATTTGCAATTTTACGTAAACAAGCTCCGGAAGCGTTCGGTTAAATTCGTCATACTTTCGTGTGCTCCGGCGCATTGTCGCGTCGCTAGAACAGTGACAAGAAATCACGGCTACACGATAAACAGTCTTAACGCACTATCAGCCAAAGGTCCAATGTATGGCGTCCGATGGGTGGACTCGGTCGAAAATTGCTTGCTCGCAATGCGCAAGGGTACGACAAGCTGCACCCTATAAGAATTGTAGAGTAGCGATACTGTGTCACGTGTCTTTGCACGTTACACAGTATCGCTACTCTCATCACCTTTGATGTGAATAGACTGATTGTGATACATTAAAAATTAAGAAAGTGTTACAGATTTATAATTTTGTAAGATTAGTAATTATTATCATAAGACTTTTTATTGTTTTTTCTTATATTTAAATGTCGCCTAGACCGAGTTCTTAATAAACGTTCTAGTGATTTTATCGATATTTTTCATTTAATAACGTCCTGTTAAACAAATGCATCCCAGCACTAGGCTGCCGAGCCGTAGGTGCTGTTCGTGGACACAAATAATAAAATAAATTTGTATCCACGAATAGCACCTGCCAAAAATATTGATAGGTGCTGTTCGTGGACTAGGCTCGGTGCTATTCGCGCCGCACACTGGGGCAAGCTATATGGAAGCAATACCCAAAATGTTAGTAGTGTAATAAACTTAATGATTAACCTTTATTCTTCTTCTAACATCTCAATAACCTCCGGATCGAAGGGTTTTCGTTTCATTTTAGGCACTTTGCGCATCAGGCTTAAGATGGGGTCTGAGGATATGAACAAGCGATTCATGATGTCTATGAGATTTTCAGTTCTGGATGTTTTTCGACTAAAACGTTCTCGGTACGTTTTAAAATCCTTATTTCTAGACTCCTGGGCTTCTTCACTGAGTTGACCAATCGGCAACAAAGCTTGGGTAACAATTTCAGGGCCATGTATTAAAAGTTTGTGGACTGTAGGTGTCATTGGCATCCATGGATACAGACTTACGTAAAGAGAAGCAGTTTCATGACAAAATGTTTGAAACTTGTGTGAATTTATTTTAAACCCACTTGATATCGTTTGCAATATTATGTAGAATCGTTTTATAAGCTGCGAATCAATCTGTGTTATCGCGGCTGACTTTTCAAAGTTTTGGAAGAAAATACGTGCCACATTCCCGTCATTGCTGTTGCCAAAGCCAGGTTTTGGTTTGTCTACAATAAGGGATAGTTGTTTTCTAAACTCAGTCTGAATTCGTTTTTTATTTTGTTCTACTGTCTCTTTGTTTTCTTTATTCACACGCCACTCCTGAATGGGTAATTTATAAGAAAGGTGCAAAAAAAATTCAAACAATCGTATCCAGCAATGTAAGACTGATAAACCAAACGATATGAAATCATTTTTGACGGGTTTTTGCAGAACAGTATTTAAATTATTAAATTCTTTAGAGGTGGCATTACATAAATAACACTTCAATGTAGATTTCGTATCTGAGAGGGCATTACATAATTTACCATCCACCATTGTAAAAATAGCCTTATGCACAACTTCATATACATTCTCATTCACTTTAATCTTTGTTGGTGACAAATTTTCAACTTGTTGATCAATGTCTTGTTTTTTTGCTTTGACTAATTCATCAGTTTCTTTACGATACTGGAGACTTATCGGCCGACAAAATCGTGATGAAGAAGGCTTTGGATTTTGCCACAAAACAACTGTGCTATCATTTTTCTCATACGAAAGTCTTAATGGAACGAGACTACTTAAAAACATATATTTGTCGTCAGCAGTCTCCGAAATAAACTTTTGTTTGTATTGGGTATGACTGGAGCTTCCGTCAAAACCCCATTTCGTATGCAATACAATTTTATCCGAAGAGCTTATTGACTGCGTAAGAAGAACACTTTTTTGTGAATGTATCAGACGAGTGGCAGTGTGATCAAGCAACGACTGAAGGGGCACGACAGCTTCAGTTTCTGTAACCTGAACGTCTTTCGGATAGCAAAGAGCCTTTTCTGCCTGCACCAACTTGTAAGATGGAAAAATATCTTTAGCGTAGTTTCTGATAATTTCATATTGTTTACGAGATAGTTGAGCCTCAATTAGTAATGAAAGTGCTTCCCGCGGTGATATTTTCTTGACCTTTATTTCGGTAGATATGTCAAAACAGTCTTTTGCGTATTTGGGACATACTGACATTTTTTTAATAACTTGTGCTTCTGTGGTTCTACCTGAGGACCTTAGCTTCATTTGTGCTGCATAAGTTAAAAAATCTGCATCCATCTCAGCACGCAGACTAGATGTTTTTCTGCGTTTTGAATTTTCGCTAGAGTCACTAAAATTTGAAGTGGGCCTTCCTGAGTTTATGACTACAAAACGTGTAAATTTACAACTTCCATCCAACCAAGTCTTTTCATTAGCGAATAGTCTTTCTCTATGTTTACCGTGTAGTAACCATTTCGTGTTAAATTGTCGCTTGAAGTTACGCAGTTGTAAAGTTAAATCTGTACGAGATTGCGTAGGACAATTCGTTTGGGAAGCAACAAAATCTATTATTTCTTTAAATTTACTATCAAATGATTTATATTTACTCTTAAAAAATACTTCTACTAAAGTTTTTCTACTGATAATGACGTTTTTCGACATATCTGAAAATAATTAAAAAAATACTTATGCGCCTGTTATAGCATTGAAAGCAATATTTTGAATTTGCGCAAAGTTCTTTCACTATTGCGTTTGGTTTCTTAAAAATGAAGGTTTGTATTATACATAACACTAATTCATTTCAAAAGAACTTCGCGCAAAATTAAAATATCATTACTTTAATTATAAAATACAATAAAATAAATATATTGTTATTTACTAATATTATATAATACTTTTGCCCTATTTGACTTTTATTTATAATAGTACTGACCTTGATCTTCACTGGACATATTTTAGTTTTTGGATAACTTCAATAACAGTGAAGTTATGTACACTTGAATCACGCAGACGAAATAGTGCAAATGCAACAACTATCAATTCTATCAACTTTGTGGCAATATATTAGCGAACTGATAACCTTTGGATGGATAATATCAATGCTATGTGATGCGAAATATATCGAACTTTGATGTTTTGTCATAAGTTTCTTGAAATACCCTCATTTTAGAAATTCAATTTTGGGCATCGCCTTCATACAGCTTGCCCCAGTGTGCGCCGGTGCTATTCGGACGGGTGCTGTTCCTGGACTACGTCAACAAGTTGACGTTGATTTTGAATTTACCGGTATCAATGCATTCACCGGTACCAGTGCACCTGAAGTAGATAGTACTGCCTGAAAACAATAGTTAAAAAAATTAAATTTTTAATATTATACAGTTAAAAGTTCCGTTAATAATTAGTTTTAAAGATTAAATTTGATTTAGATTTTTTTACTGCAAAAGATTTTAAAAATAATAATAATCATATTATTAACCTGCTTTTTATGTGGAATTAAGTCATCACATACGTTATTTTCAATACTACTGTCACTGACAGATCTTTTGCGATCAGAATCTTTTTGCGATATTTGTAATTTATGTACTGATTCCAAATGATTTCTTAAAGTCGATGTACTATTCTTAAATTTAAATTCTTTATCACAAATAGAGCAGATAACCTTATCACCATTTCCAGTCTTCTTGAAATAAGTCCAAACCACACTAGGAGCCATTATTTTTGTAGATAATCAATATATCATACAATAATAATAATACTTGTTTTCTTATTAATTACGTTTAGATTTACTATTATTCACAGACGCTTTCAAATATATTCGTAATTTAAATTCTTGACAGCCGTTAAAAGTAAGCATTAATACTAAAAGATAAATAGTGATGAAAACAGCTTAGAAATTATTCGTAGTGAAGTTGGATGCGTTCACACATTTTTTGCATTCTTGCTCTTCTGAGCTGAGAGAAAAATTTTTTCATTCCGATGGACACGCATGCGCACTTGATAGTTACTGTGGTTACTGTCCTTAATCGCTACAGTTGGTGTGACCTTAATTGTACTGTGTCGCACGGGCTCCAACTTTACAGCAGGAGACACCGCGCGAGCACAACTATTGGGGGTGCCGGATTGGTGAAAAATGAGAAGGCCCTTGTATAAACACCAAACTTAATTTATTGACGTTCAAAACAGAGGATGCAAAACGTAAACAAACGCAGTTTGTTTACGTCGACTATTTCGTAGGGCTCCGTTGATGTCCTTTAGGGCTTCGCTGATGTCCCGGGGCTCCTTCGTTGTATCCGGGGCGTCGCTGTTGCTGAAGTCTTCGAGGGCTTCCTATTTCTTCCTGTTGGTCCGCTCTTCTCGCTGTGTTGCCGCCGAATGTGACGACTCTCGGTGTGGGCCGCATTTTATACAAATTCGGGCCCCGAAATTCCGCCGCTCCTATTGGCCGACCAATAAGATCGCTCGCTTTTCGACCAATAAGAGCGGGGGCGGGGCCCGCGCGCGGTTTTTTCCTTAAGGTTAACTACGACGATACTTTACCACACCGAGAGCCGTTTACTTAAAATGCTATTTTCTATTTAAAAATGAATTACAATAGTATGTTAACTATACATTTTTTGAATCATTACTTACCCTATAATATGAGAAAAATATATTTTTTACAATATTCCTGTCTTAAAATTATTCACAATTTACGTATAACTTTAATTAATTCCGGCTCTCCTATTGGTCGCTGTTACTGGAATGTTTTCCAATAGGAGGCCGGAGTATACTAAACAAACAATAATCTAATCAGACTCTAATTTGACTTAAACTACACTTAAACCTAATCATATATCGTACATAAAACACTAATTACAAATACTGTTCATTGTTTACACTTTTTTTCTTAAACTGTTCACGCTGTCCCGCACATGTACCAAATTCGAAAGCCTAAAATCGATTACGAATCGATTTCAATAATAACAGTTCGATTTTAAAAAGTCGACTTTTTTTAGTAAAAAGTCGATTTTCGATTAAAATCGAACGGTCGACTTGACCATCCCTAGTGCATGCCTGAAATGACTACCGAAAAATGGAAAGACGTAGAAAAAGGTTTTATGAAATACGCCAACTTCCCAAACTGTATCGGCGCAATTAATGGAAAGCACATTGAAATAATACAACCGGAACATACAGGCTCGCTTTATTTATTAGTAATATCAATAAATTGTTGAATACTAATCAGATCCTCCTCCACCGAAAGCATAGGGATATCTTGTGCATTATATACGTAAGTACCTGATTCTAAATCGTCTTCATCGTGTGAGTCCAAATCTTCTAGTCGGCGCGAGAATTCGTCTTCGTCATCACTATCTTCCAAAATACGTCGCATTTGTTCATCAGATAGATGTTTTTGAGGCATTTTCACTTCAAAACAATAACAAGAAACAACGAAAAATTCGAATGATGTTTACTAACGAAAAGATACGTTTTAGCGGTAAAACTGACATTTATGACATATAACAATGAAAATTTTGAATGACATTGACATTGATATGAACGAAAAGCAATATTAAGTTCATAAAAATGTATTTATTGTCTATGGTTATAACAACAATTTAAATTAAACGTCCGTGCATTTTATGTAATCCACAATGTTCTTGCTACTACGTCTGTGCATTATTTGTAATGCACGGTATTCTAGCTGTCACGTCCGTGCATTAAACTTCACCTGTTGGCCCCCTTCTTTGAGGTTACGGGTCAGTGTTCCATCGTATATATTCCGTAATTTGGGGTTCCATCCCACGGCGATGAACTTAAGGCAAGGGCTGCGTACACGCATCCTGCATTAACTCCGCAGCGCCTTTATAGTCTCGAAGATCACTTTTAAACATCTTGGCCAGTATTTTCAAGGCTTTTGTATCACTTGGCAATACTTTTTCGACTGAAATATGCCAAAAACTATTTATATAACGTAATTAAAGTGTAATTAACAAAAACACCACGATGCCGTTAAGTCGCGAAAAAAGAAAGTGACGTTTAGTTGTGAGTTGCCATAGACTAAAAAACTTTATTTTTTATTCTCTGAAAAAATTCGCGATGCCACACAGTAGCGAATGGGAATACTACTCTGTTAATCAATTATATTTCAGATCAAAATGAAATAAAAATAAACACGTAGTCGAACAAATTAGTATTATAGAATATTTTTGCCTTTAAGGGACATGAGTTTTTTAAATGCAAACCATTTACTTGACTCATTAGCTCCCGCACCAGATTTATTAGATTTACATTCTCGGTTAAATTGACCTACGAGTGATCGAATCTTTTTTTCAATTACTTTTTTATCCATATTAAATTCACTGGCAATTTCCATCCAAGCATCGTGTTTTTTATTTCGGTCTTTGTAGCTCTCTGACATCGTGTTCCATAGTACTTCTCTTGCTTGAAACATTTCAATCAGTTTGTAAACATCATCGTCATTCCAATTACCGGACATATTTTATTGCTTGGCGCACGCGCAACCACTAATACACACGCACAGCGATGCACGCTGACACAAAGGGACTGACAAGCGAGACACCACGCGCAGCGACCTGCGTACTCTATCCCCCACCGCACCGCACCACCTATCCCGCCATCACCCTTATAAAATGTTTACTAACATTACTAAACATTTTCTAACGGCAATGTGGGAGCACCATTAGTAGGAGACTCTGCCTTCCCTTTACAAAACAATATAATGAAACCGTATCCAGGAGAATACCCTAAGGGATCGCCGCGAAGAATTTTTAATTACCGGTTAAGCAGAGCTCGCAGGATTGTAGAAAATGTATTTGGTATCACAGCATCTGTGTTCAGAGTTCTACGAAAACCTATGCTCCTTCAGCCCAAAATCGTGGAGACTATAGTCATGGCTATTGCACACTTGCATAATTTTTTGAGAAACACGGATTCATCTAAAAACTTGTATGCACCCCCTGGCTCACTTGACAGCGACCAAAACGGAAGATTATGTGAAGGTAGTTGGCGGAGAGATTGTGAAATGTCATCTTTACTTCCATTGAATAATGTACCTAGAAGAGCTGCCTCAACGGCAAAACAAATTAGGGATGAGTTTAATGACTATTTTATGAACGAGGGTACAGTTTCTTGGCAGAATACATATCGTTAAGTTTTTTTTATCAAGTCGAAGGAAACTAGTTCAATGCAGTTACATCTGTGTTGCGTCGTTTCCTTGGATTATTTCGATCTCCTAAAAATGCCAGCGCCTCGTAAGCAAACCATGTACTTTTGTACGTTTCATCCCCACCTGTAAAATTAATTACAATAAATAAACAATACAATAGAATATAGTACATATATGTATAGTAAAATATAGTAGAATATAGTAATATAGTGGGTATACAATAGAAGTAATAATTGTACTAATAGCAAGTAAGTGATAATACCTAAGTAAAAACTAAATTAATAAATAAAAGTGTGTAATATGAGCAACAGAAATTTATAATAAAACATACCTTTTCCGGAACTATGGCTCTTCTTTACTTTTCCTTTTTCTCTTCGATGTGAAGCAAGCCAACTAAGCATTTTGTTTTTGCATTCTTCTACATCTTTTTCCAATGAATGAGCAATATCACTCCAAGCATCGTGTTTCAGATTTTTTATAGTATTGCGGGTTTTTTGGATCCCAAATAACAGGTTTTTCTTGATACAAACTATTAAGTTCAAGCGATTGTTCGTCACTCAACATAATGAACGTACCTACATACGACACAACCGTCACGAACGCCGTCCAAACGATCACTGCGAGCGTCTTTGTGTTCGCGCGAAAAACCGACAGCCGATGGATCAACCCCGAGCGCCGCGCGAGCGTTAGTGTCGCCGCACACGAGCCATTCGCTACAGCCACAAACGCCGCCACTAGAAGCTGGAAGCGGCTACAAAGGTAGCTGAAGCGCGCGACAGCCACTTGTGGCCGGTGGTCGACACTTGCGGTCGGTGGCTGCTACTTTTTTTTAACCCTTGCGTGCAGTATCTTAATGGACTCTGACGAAGAAGGTTTAATTGCGCTACTTTTGATAAAAAGACGTCGTCGTAGAAGACGAAACCGTAGTTATTGGATACATCCAATTTTAACGAATGTAAACAAATGCAACGAACATTTCGATAATCTTCTAAACCATCCTAAAAAGTTTTTCAAACATTTTCGTTTAAGCATAGGTACGTTTTGGGAACTACATGCTCTATTATATGTTGGATTAAAGCACCACGATACCAACGGAAAGACTAGCTATCACATTAATGTAAGTGGAAATAATCACTAGCATAAAACTCCACAGAACACTATGATAAAATAATCTATACTTTATTTATAATCAATGTGCATTGTTTTTTCTACTAGAGAATAGCTAGTTAACAAATAAAACACGTAGGTATTTGTATTTAGTTATTATGTCTTTATTATAATTTGGTATCACTCGTCATTATCACGGAACATATTTTCGATAATAGAATTGTTGTCCATAGACTGGTCAGAATAATATGAATGAGTTGGAGAAGGCTGAATTATAGGTGAAGACGGGATAGAAGTAGAAGCGTTTTGTGTAGAGTATGACATGTCAAGCATAGACTTGTCGGAATAATGTGAATGAAGTGGAGAAGGCTGAACAGATGTAGAAGCTTTTTGTGTCGAGTGTATGTTGGCATTTCCTGAAGAATAACCATAATATTGTGTCGCATAGGTTTCATAATTTTGATTATGCGTGTACTTTTTAATTAACTGTAATATTTCTGATTGAAAATCAAGTTTACAATTTTCGTCAATTTTTTTTACATGTGGAAGCAGCGACATCAGAAATTGCTTATCGGGGTCATTTTGGTCGCTTATTTGATCATGTTTACGTTTTAAATTTTCCGAAAGTGTTCTGAGAATTTCATTTTCTTATTTTTCGGCCCTTTTTATATTAATGTTTCTGTTTATTTTCAGGCGAGATGTTTCCGCATCATCAGTTGCATTAGTAACATCGGTAGGCGGTCTCACTTCTTTTAAGGAATTCAAGAACGATAGATGATTGAAATAAATGTACTGTTTACTGCTTGTTGCTGCCGAACCACTCGCAACGTTCTTGTTTTTTGCATTTTCTCTATTAAAACTGTCACGAAGACTCTTCCACTTTCTCTGTAATTTAGTTACTGTAACAACAAAAAATATGATTTTAATTTATTTTTAAAAACATTTAATTTGTTTCAGGTATCTAGGAACTGGATGCTCGTTTGAGTATTATGAATTCTCTTACCACCGTGGGGCCTCTACAGCAAGGAAAATAGTACAAGAAACATGTCAACTAATTTGGAACTATTTAAAAGCCGTTTGTATTCCAGAACCGACCCAAGACATGTGGAAAGAAATTGCCAGCGGATTTCTTCAAAATACTAATTTTCCTAATTGTTTAGGCGCCATAGATGGGAAACATATAAGAATTATTCATCCATTCGATACCGGCTCCTTGTACTTTAACTATAATTTTTTTTTCAATAGTACTTCTAGCAAGTTGCAACTCGAATTTACTTTTTACGTTCGTGGATGTTGGGGCATACGGTAAAGCATCCGATTCTACAAGATTTAGAGAAAGTGAACTGTGTAATAAAATACACAGAAAGACATTAAATATCCCCATTGAACTACACATTTGTTGGTGATGAAGCATTTGGCCTCAGTGAAAATATGATGAGGCCATATGCTGGAAAATATTTGGACTTAGACAAAAAAGTTTTCAATTATAGGTTAAGCCGTGACAGACGTTGCATTGAGTGTACCTTCGGCGTACTAGCAAACAAATGGAGAATATTACATCGCCCATTAAACACTTCTGTTCATTTCTCAGAAGACATTGTGAAAGCTTGTTGCATTTTGCACAACTTTATTCGCAAAAGGGATGGCTTCAATTTTCGGCATACTTTGAAAATAGTGGGACTCGAAAATATACAAAATACAGGCTGGCCAGTAGCACGAGCGTCTACGGCAAGAGATACGTTAAAAGATTATTTTATGAATGAAGGAGCAATACCGTGGCAAGAAAATAGAATATAAATATATGGTTTTATATTATTTTATTAAACTTACCTTCAATGTTCTTTTCTTTGGCAGTTTTATTCGAAAAATCTCCCACAAACAATTCGCAGATTTCTTCCCAGGCCTTCACTTTTTCTCCTCTATTACTATAACTATCACTTTTTGAATCCCAAATCGCAGGACGGGATTGTATCTCTGATATAAATAATTCTATATCCATATTTATCTACCTATATGAACTACAGACTACGTGCGTGCGTTACCGTTGACTTACACAGGTTAACTGAGGCAAGGGAGAGACATGCGCGGAATCGCGCGAGTGGCGTGTGGCGGCTTTTTGTGTCGGCGTTTAGTGGCCGGTGCGAGCCACAAGATGCAAGCTGCGACGATTTGAAGCATGTGGCCTCCACCGGCGCCAACCGTGTGCGGCGAGTCCATATAAAATGTATGAAAATTACAGGAAATATGCCAGTGGCGGCGATTTGTGGTTGTGGCCGGTGGCCCGTGTGCGGGAGCCCTTACATGTAATGCTCGTAGTGCCGTCCACACGTAGAATTCGTGTTACATTACACGGTGGATTGATTACATTACACGTTACACTCGTCTGGACCGGCTTTAGCTTACTACATGTACAGAAAATGGCAAAATGAACGTCGTAAGTCCATTAGAAAGTTGTGGGTACATCCTATTCTAATGCTACGGGAGCAATATGGTGAATTTCACACACTTTACGAAGATCTACGAAAAGATGAGGGCAAGTTTTTTGATTATCTGCGGATGAATTGCAAGACATTCGACAAATTATTAGATTTATTAAAAAATAAACTGCAACACAAAAATACAAATATGCGAGCAAGTATATCTCCAACGAAAAGATTGGTTGTCACATTGAGGTAAGTTATCATGAAATCATTTTTTAATTTGTTTGATTCAATGAAGAAAAATCAAAATCATTTAGGATTGAATTTGCCGGACTTGCAATGCTTTTTAAAGAATCCTCTTCAATACTATAAGTATTGATGCCTGATATTATAGATGCCTGAGATTGATTTCTCGAACTTGGTCCAGCAGCAGTATTATAACCATAGCTAGCCGGAGAAGCTATTGCTTCAGGTGTGCGTGAATGATGTGGTGCGCTATAATTATTTTTATATTGAATGTTTCTTATGATATTTAATACTTGATACTGGAATTCAACAATATCTTCATCTTTAAAGAGTTCCACGGAAGGCTATTCCTTTAAAAAAAGACATCACCCTATTGTCTTCTTCTTTTTCTAAATTTTCCATAAACTTCATCATTTTCTTATCTACAGGATTAATTTCCTCTTTGTTTTTTCTTTTTTTGGGAACAGCATCCTCAGATATACTTTTTTCTTCCGGCATATTTTATCCTGATACACGTGGGAATTGGCTTTTTTTTTAGAAAATTTAAATTATCGTAATATTGATATTTATAAATTGGTTTTGCACCCGATCCAGATTTCGTCTCACGCATCTTTTTGTCGCATTTCATCCACGCATCTCTAAGGTTCTTCCATTTCTGGGCCATTACTTTACCTGAAATAATTGTTAATTATATTTACTTTATATTTTGCAGGTACTTAGCAATAGGAACTTCATTAGCAGATCTTGAATATCGATTTAGGATAGGAAAAAAAACATTAAGCGTAATTATAAGAGAAGTGTGTTTTCTAGTATGGTTTGAACTTTGCGCAAAATATGTATATGCAAATGCCATCTATGAACGATTGGCTTGAAATAGCAAATAAATTCAAGGATGCTGCAAATTTTCCTCATTGTGTTGGTGCTGTAGATGGGAAGCATATAAGAGTAGATAAACCAAATAAAAGTGGATCGATGTTTTTGAACTACAAACATTACTTCTCCATTGTGTTGATGGCAGTCGCCGATAGTGACTACAACTTTATTTATACAAACGTCGGTGCTTATGGGAAGGATTGTGACTCAAGCGTTTTTAAAGAAACTTCTTTTTGGCACAACATGGTTAATAAACCCCTGTATTCTTTTTTTTTCTTCATCACGTAAGTGCGATGTGTTTTTATTTACACGCCACATTTGGAATGATTTGTTATACGCGATGTATAGAATACATTCCATAAATTTGATTCTTGCGTGAAGAGGAGACAAGCCAACTTTTAACGCATCCTCGGTACCTTGGTCCTCACACGGTTCAGGTCGTTCATTTCGGTTGGCTTTGCTTTACAAATGAAGCACACAGCATTTGAAGCCGTATCAGTAACGGTTTGAGCCACTTTGCCATCAATCATAGTGAACATTAGATTGTGTTTCACTTTATATATTTTCCCATCAACATTCACAATTGATTCGTTAAGATTTTTAATTTTTCCCTCCATTCTTGAAATCTCATTTTTAATGATTACACGAGTTTCTTTCGTAAACTGGAACTGCACTGGCCGGCAAAGTCTCGTAGAAGATGGACTGTTGTTAAACCAATGAACATTAGTATCATTTTTGGCATCAGTAAGACGTAATGGTACCAATGATGTCAAAAACAAGTTTTCATCAGAAATGTCTTCTTCATCAAAAGCTTGTTTATATTCACTGTGGCCGGAAGAGCCATCACATCCCTATTTCCAATCTAAAGTGCAGGTATCATTCATTTCCGACAACTCTTCTTTCGTTTTGGTCATGAATATCCGTTTCACGGTATGGTCCAGTAAACTTTGTAAGCCTACAACAGCGTAAGATTCGGTGCACTCTATATCTTCTGCTAAGCACATCTTCTTGGCTTTTGAAACTATATCATAGCAAGGAAAAATGTCGTCGCCCAAGTCCTTCGTCGCTTTTTTAATAATTTCATATTGATGCTTCGACAATGAGGCATCCAAAAATAATGCTAATGCTTGTTCTGGTGAGAACTTCTTAGGTTTTAATTCTCCTTCTTAACATTTGGCAGCGTTTATAATAGTCATTGTTGTTCATTGTTTTCACACAAACTCTTAACTTTATTAGCGCTTGGCTCTATCACAGCACTCGTCAAATGATTTTTCTGGACGGCCAGTTCGCGTTCGTTTTGAAAGACCAGGCTCACACTCTTCAGAACTTGCTACTGCTGTAGACACCGGCAAATTAAACAATAGCTTTAGCCATTCTTCATTTTTCGCAAAAAATGAAGTTTTGTTTCTGGCACACTTTTTTGAAAATGCCGGTATAAAATGTTGACTTAGTTCGCGATAAACTTTTTCCAAATCATCGTCAACAAGATTTGGGTACTTGCTTTTTAAATTTTCGAGACATTTATGCACTTCTTGATTGCTCAAAAGTAAAATTTCAACTAATTCCTTATAAGAAATGCTGAACGTAGACATGATTGATATTGATGTTAATTCCTTGAATTGACAATAGGAAATGTATTTAGGAATATTATTTTACCCCTTTTTATGCTTATGAATGCATAAATTAACTAATTACCCACATTAAAAATTATTGACGCTTAATGGTCCTTTTATTGGGAAATCGACTAGTTAGTTCTAATTAGTCTAACTCATAAGTTCGCAGTTATTAGCAGCTAATTTTTCTAATGAGTTATAACTAGACTTTGTACATACTGTGATATACATGTTACATAAAAAAGTTTTTCCAAAGCAATGTAATTGCAGCTATAAATAATTACCAAAAGAACGACAAAAATTCAACTAAAATGCACAGTTTTCTGTTCATTAAGATATCAAAACCGATAACCGTTTTTATAAACAGACTTCTGAAAAGAACACATTAGGATTTTCTTAGTTTAGGTGTCTATTTTATGTATTTAAAGTTAAAAATGAATTATATGTACCCAGCCAATTTGGACTGTTTTCCTCCAATCTCCCATTGTGCGCCGCACCGTTAACATGGGTCCACGCCCTTAGTCGGGTGTAGCCGTAGTGTAGCCTCGATTAATATTGTAATTGTAATTTCGCTGCTGCATGGACGCTTGATTTCTCCGAGTTAAATTTCTCATAACTTTAATGACTTCATATTGGAATTCAACATAATCGTCATCACTATACTTGTCTACAATCGGAGCAATACCTTTGAAAAAACACATACTCTTACTCTTGTCTTCATCTTCAGCTGATTTAATTAAAGTAAGCATTTGTCGATCAACTTCGCTACAGTCTGTCTTTCTCTTCTTGCTTGTTGTTGTTAAATCGGTAGTATTGGCTGGTGCGGTAGGGTCATTATTGGTTTGTGAGTCAGTTTCTTTGTTGTGAGATTGTGTGATGTTTTTTTCTGATGTAATACTTGCTTCCGTTGTTCGGCGAGTCACAATTTTACACATAAAGAGCATTTGATCGTAGAATTTATATTTTCGTAGACTTTTTGCACCAGAGCCGGATTTACATTCCTTAACTTTTTTGTGATATTTCATCCAGTTATCTCTTGCATTGTTCCATTTTTTTATGATATCTTGGCCCAAAAAAGAAAAAATTGTTACAGATATTTAGCTGCAGGGAACACATTTAGTGATCTACATTACAGTTTCAGAATGGGTATAAAAACTATCAGCTGTATTGTACAAGAAGTATTTGAAGCATTGTGGGAAACCCTTTCTCCAATTTATATGAAACTACCAACGGAAGACGAATGGTTAACAATAGCAAAAAATTTCGATACCAATGCAAATTTTCCTCATTGCTTGGGAGCCATTGACGGAAAACATATTAGAATCATCAAGCCAGAAGAAAGTGGATCAATGTTTTTCAACTACAAGCACTATTTCTCAATAGTATTAATGGCTGTGGTAGACACAAACTATAATTTTGTTATTATTGATGTTGGAGCCTACGGCAAAGAATGCGATTCAGCAGTATTTAAAGAAACAGAATTTTGGAAAAGAATAGTACGATAAATTAAATATTCCTCGACCTAAGCAGTTGCCAGGTGCAGGCAGTGAGTTACCTTATGTAATGTCTGATTTTTAATTCGAGTCAGTAAAATGACAGGGGCAACTGTCACTTTCACAAAAAAGGGTGACCCACTACAATAGTGATGTTCCACAATCGACCGACTTAGAAGTTTAGTCATGATTTATTTTATTAGGTATCAGAGCGTTGTTTTTATTGTAAATATTTAAAGCATAACGTATTAAATAATACAATTTTAGAAATATGAACCTTCCCAGCATATTAAAACTTCTCACTACAACATTATTACAAAAGATGGGGGATTCAGAGGAATCAATAATGGAAAGTAAGAATAATACAAGTAATTTTATAGGTTTTTATTCATAACGGTTGTTATTCCGATTCTGAATATACTGATTTCATAATCAGTTACATTTATTATAAATGAATCCACACATTCGTCTATGATGTGGTCGAGTTGGCACATTTTGTCTTCGACTTTTATTGCATGGTTGATGCACTGTCGCCAATTTTCAGGTGTCACTTCTTTCACACCTTCCTCAAACAACTTTTTTACGTCTTTTATTTTAAAAGTTTTATTGTTCCTGGCGACATACCCCTTTGTTTGAGCCCAAACTAACTCTATTGGGTTGAGCTCACAGAGATAAGGGGGCAGCCGCAGGATTGTGACACCATATTCAGCGGCCAACTCTTCCACAGCATAGCGTTCGTAATTCGATTTGTGGGAATTTACAATCTCTATTAATTCAGCTTTTATCATCCTAGGTTGAAATTGAATATTTTTTTCATTCAACCATTGAATTATATCATCTTTCCGCCAGTTTGAAGTGGGGATACGCTCGACTTTTCTAGAAGGATACGGTGCGTTATCTAATACCAGCACCGCATTTGGCCTTAAATTTGGCAAAATAGTTTTAAGCCAGTCCTCGAAACACTTTGAGTTCATTTCTTCATGATAGTCACCGGTATTTTTCTTGGATTCAAAAATTAATAACCCGTCTTCTAAAAATCCTTCATCACTGCCTATGTGGGAAATTATTAGGCGTCGACCTTTGCCGGTTGGGCCCTTTAGGCCTGTAGTTAAACCTTTTGAAAAGGCTTGTTTGGAAGATTCTATCGTTGTATCCACCCAAACTTTACCAGTTGTATGACCTGTTAATATACAAAAATCGAACTAATGTAATTATGTATGTATGTATATTGATTCAGCCATACGAATTTACGTTCAGGTAAATGAAAACCATATTATTTACATTTATGAATATCTTTAATGACAAATAGGAAATAAACAAAAAAAAAGTGCAGACAATTTGTAATAAAACTAATCTTTACTATGTAATTACAATTAACATTTAAAAAAATCTTGAATTTTCGTCTGCCGAAGCAAGCCTACCCGCTTACGAGCGGCTAGATCACGTATTTTTTTAAGAACAGATATTTGATACTGGTCGCTCTCTCAAACCAGCGCAAGGCAATATCTAAGCAAGTAAACGCTTCAGAAGCACTAATTATGTTTTCATTTTCATTATCTGAACTTGCCGCTGATGTGGTGCTAGTGGTGGCGTCAGCCTTATTAGTCATGAGGTCTAAAATTTCGCTATCCTGCATAATTTGGTACCCGGGATCTTCATCGTCAATATCCATCCATTCTTGAAACTGTTCTTCATCACATTCGTGGCAATCGAGATTTTTTAGCATATCTATCATTTCAGATACATCTTCGTGTTTCTCATTTACACATCCAATTTCAGGATCTTCCCCAATACCCAAAACTTCGTTCCACGCTTTTTTCAAGTTCTGTTCTTTTCACTGTCCCATGCTGCTCCTATCATATAGGACGAGTCTTTTAAATCAATCTTTTTATGATTTCTTATCAGGCTTTCTTCTCCATCATCTTCTTTTTCTAAAAGTAACTTACGTAACAATTCTTTTCTATAATACCGTTTGAAAGTCTCAATAACGCCTTGATCCATGGGCTGTAATAATGAAGTCACGTTTGGTGGAAGAAACATTACTTTTATAAACTCGTCTTTTCATTTAGGACGTCACATGATGGATGAGTTGGGGCGTTATCAAGAAGCAGTGATGTTTTCTCTCTTTTAATTGGTGGGTTTTTACAGAGGGTATAAAAGTTTCTGTAAACCATTCCATGAAAATTGTACTATCCATCCAAGCACTCCTTTGCGAAGTATAAACGACAGGCATGACAGACATATTAACGTGCTTGAAACAACGTGGTTTCTTACTTTTACCAATTACAAGCATGGGCAGTCGGTGGCTGCCAGTAGCATTAGCGCATGCTAAGGCAGTGATACGATCCTTGCTTATTTTAGGACCAGGTGCTGCTAATTCACGACGTGAAGCAAGAGTTTTTCGCGGCAAAGCTTTCCAATTAAGCCCGGTTTCGTCTGCATTGTAAACGTTTTCTAAAGCGTCTTTTTCTTGGTTCATTATATCCCTTAGTTTGATTTTGAATGATTCAGCTGCTGATGAATCAGCAGATAGTTTTTCTCCTTGTATTTGAAGCTCACGAATGCCATGTCTCGACTTAAATCGTTTTAACCAGCCTGTGCTTGCTTGAAAATTAGACGGCCCTTCCAGTTTTGTTCGTTGTTCTGTTACAAGTAAATGTTGTAGTCTATACTCAGCTTTAGGCAACAAAGCAAAGTTATAATCTTCTTCTTGACTATCATCAGTAAAATTATGAATCGTAGTGTTGGTTGAGTAGGTAGCTTCGAATTCATCTGTTCGATACGACAATGGTGATGGTCACTGGGCATGTTGTCCAGTTTGATATCGACGTGACTGCAATGGTGTTGCTTGATACTGTTGTCCGGTTTGATATCCGCGTGACTGCCATGATGTTGATTGAGACTGTTCCCCGAACCGAATTTCGGTAATGATATTTATAACTTTGCTTTGGAATGTCATTGTTATTGTCAGTACCAATATTTTAATTTGTTAGGGTGTAATTTTAATTGAATTTAAGCGCTTCATGTTTATATATTTCATTCATTGAATATCATATTGTGTATTATGCCTCAGGATTTAATTTATAACTTTAAACTTACCACTTTATTTACAGTCACCAACATATGCACTTGTTTTATCCTAGCTCGATCCCACACTGCCCTATACATATATCCACTTAAAACGAATCCACCCAATAACGCACCACATAAACACATACACCACCAAAGCTTTTTTATGGTAAGATAATCGCTAATCCACATTACATAATAATTTATAATAATAAGCGCCGCCATGTTACTCATGTGATTGCATCACCAGACCATAAACGAAATTTGGCATGACAACACATGTTATGACAGGTGAGTGGTACAGATAAAAAAAAAATTGATAAATTAGTAAATATTTTGTATTTAGAATGTCACCACTGTTTTTTTTTTACACTACAAACATTTTAATTTTATAATTAGTGTGTATATAATTATATTCCAGCTTTTTCTTATCTTTATTAATTAGTGATGTCACCGTTAGCCGGCTATAGCCGTTATACGTCAGCATCGGCTGGTGCTGAAAATCAGCGCTGGGGCTCTGACTTGTGTAGGGTCTCAGCATTATGCTGAGCATCGGCCGTTTTGTGTTAATATGACGCATATTTTCCCCCTTCTATTTTCTATTTTAATTTATTTGTTTTTGTGTATGCGGTTTTTTTTTAGCACAAATAAATATATTTTCTTTCTTTCTTTCTTCAAAGTTTGTAATTCCGTAAAGCTGTTAAAAAAAGGCAAAATTCCTTTGAAAAATGATAAGTGGCGGTTTTCTTTCTCTTGCAACGCTTCTAATGCTTGCGCCTCGAAATCATCTATTGCTTGGTTTGATCTCTTACGGCACGTAGCGAGAAGGACCTGGGGGTAACGAGGACATTTCTTTTGTAGGAAATGGAGAAGATGATGCTGTCTTTTCATTTCGTTCCGTGTCTTCAGACACCATTTCAAGGCTACTGTCAGTTTTATTTTGGGCAACTTTCATCAAAAACAGCAACTGATTGTTATAATGATATTTTTTCATTTTTCTTTTCCTGCAAGGAAAGAAAATAATGGTAAGTACCTAACTTGTCTACACTGACCAATCTAAATGGGCCACCCTGTTTATTTTTTGTGTTTCTATTTCAGGTACTTAGGCAGCGGAAATTCGATAAACGACTTGCATTTCAAACTTAAACGTGGGAGAGCAACAATTTCTAGAACTATTTCGTCAGTTTGTCAAGCTATAGAAAGCAGTAGAAAAACTACAAAATATTGGATTAGATTTTGATCTCAAAGCTAACTTTCCTCATTGCTTCGGGGCAATCGATGGGAAACATATACGTTTAATAAAACCAGACAAAAGTGGCTCTCTGTTTTATAATTATAATAATTATTTTTCAATTGTTTTGCTGGCGGTTGTTAACTCAAATTATAAGTTTGTTTTTGTCGACGTGGGTGCATATGGTAAGGAAAGTGATTCTACTATTTTTAGAAATTCGACACAATACAAGATTTTAATGAGAAATGAATTACCATTGCCTGATCCTCAACCACTTGGAAATGATCATAATAACGAGCCACCAATCCCTTATGTACTCGTCGGTGATGAAGCTTTTGGTTTAAGTAAGCATGTTATGCGCCCATACGGCGGATCCAATCTCAATGTGAAACAAAGAGTTTATAATTATCGCCTTAGCAGAGCTCGTAGATACGTGGAATGTGCATTTGGGATCATGGCAAATAAATGAAGCATTTTACATAGACCAATTGATACGTCATATGATTTAACTATTAATATTGCGAAAGCATGTTGTGTTTTACACAATTTTGTTATACAACACGATGGGTTAAAACAACAAGACAATATGGCAATAAGTAGGTTCCCACAATTGAGATCCCATAGCAATGAAGAATCATTAGCCGAAAATTTTATCAGAGATCAATTTGCTAATTACTTTATGAGTCCAGAAGGAGCTTTACCATGGCAGTTGAAAAAGATATAAATTAACTTATGTATTGAATTTACAATTATAATAAATAACAACTCCTCGTAATCTTGAAATATTTTTTTACAAACAGCTACCCATTCATTCGCTTTACGAAATTTATCACTGTAATGTTCGTGTGATTTATCCCATATAATGGGTCTTTCTTGGACCAAGGATATGAGAAAATCGATATCAATATCCTGCTCACTCATGTTAAGATAAAAAATGTCGTTACGCTCGCCTAGCTTCCTCCTCTAGCCACTGCTAGTCACTGTCCACTTGTCGCAGCGGAGCTCCGACAACGCAGCGCATCACCCTCCCTCCCGCTTCGTCTCTTGTCCGTCGATCCGTTGAAACGTCGCGCGCGACGACGCAACGGTCTAATGGGACATGTCATGATAAATGTATGGAAAACGACGCAGCGACGACGCAACGCAGCGCAACGCAACGCACTAATGGGGCCTCGCTCTAAGGCAGTGGTTCCTAACCTTTTCAATGTCACTACCCCTGTGAACAAGGAATTGAGTTTACCCCTAGCCAATTTAAAATAATTAAAACCACACAAATTCGAACGAAAATATGTTTATTATCTAACTAAATTCTAAGAAATTGCACGTTTAGGTAACTAGTAAAGTAAAGTCATATGTAAATCTTGGAGTTAACTAGTGTGAAGGTTGAAATTGCTTTGCATTCGCAAGTTTGACAATATTAGGTTCGGTTTTTCACTCAACGCGCATCTCATGTCATGCTCAACATTCAGACGGTTTCTGGCTTTTGTTTTTAATGTAACAAGAGTTGAGAAACCAGTTTCACATCTGTAAGTTGTAGCAAATGGAATCAACATTTTTAAAGCTCTGTCAGCTATAATTGGATATTCTGCAGCTGCTTTTCGCCAAAATGTGCTTAGTTTATCATTTTGAAAATCAACTTTCAATGAGTTATTCTCACGCAGCCCGAGAAACTCTACTTTCGCTGACACATCTTCGTCCTTGAAAATATCGACGCAAGTAGGAAATGGTCTTAAAATCCAGGAGTAGGACTCACGACTGTCCATGTTCGGAAAATATTGCTTTCAGTGAGTCTATCACGGCAGTTAAATGTTGAACCACGGAATTTTCAAACGTGATTTTCTCTTGTTTATTATTTACTAATTTCTCACTTAGTTGTGTAAACATTGACACATCACCAGCTTGAACTCTGCGTTGGTAAAGTTCCAATTTGCGCAAAAAACTTGCGATTTTATCCTGCAACGTCAAAATATTCGTTTCATTTCCTTTTTGCCTGGTTTAAGGCCTCTGCCTCGAATTTTGCGGGCAGCGGGGCGGCGGCGGTGGCGGCGCGGCGGCGGGGCGGGCAATGCATACCTGTTCTCCAAACTAGCGGGCAGATAGCGCGGCACTATAGCGGTGTAGTGTTGTGTTCGTGGTTGTGTTGTCGAGATATTTGTGGTTTTTCGCGAACGAAATGTCTGAAAAACGGCGACATCTTTTTGATTCAAAGGTCATGGCCCATTTAGTGTGAAAAATATACCTACGGCGTGCATAAATGAAATATGGTGGGTATCAAAGATGTTCTTTTCAATGGTAACTGGCGCATTATTGTGGCTGATGGGGATCATGAAATAATAAAAAAAATTAATCTACTGTAATTGAAAACTCAACTTTTAACTTGTGGTTTTAGGGAAGAGAAAATAAATACATTTTTTTTAATGTTTATTCAGCTTCATCAATATCTAAAATTACATTGTCCAAGAAAGCAGCAGGTGTATCAATATCTTCTTGAGATTTGGCCCAGGATAAAAAGTATACTATGCTTGCAATATGGGCACAACTTCCTATAGTGCGGCGGCCGTGAATACATGAACAGTAGTATCCCTCGATACTCCCTGGACCATGTCATGTTGGATTCACCAAAACATAAGTATAATATTGTTTACTCCTGACATGTCGAGACTGAATTCTCCCTCTATTCTAAGGGAACCTTCCTAAACTGGCAGTTGAGCGTTTCCTCAAGAGGCCTTATTTTGAATAGCCTGTCATAGTCTGGATGATCTTTGGGCAAGCATATCGTCGGCAAAATGGAGAGTGGATCTTATTTTTTCTAACTTTTTCAGCGGCATAGTATTTTTTATGTGATCATAACCAAATTTTTCACACCAGTAAGCCCTGGTGTTTGGAAATTTTATAACTGAGGTGTAAATCAGAATGCCTAGGAATTTATTTAGGATATTTTCATTTATAACTTCAGGATTGGAGATTTGTTTCTGGACTGCGTATAAGTTACTTTATTCTACAATTTGCTTTTTTAGATCTGATGTAAAATAAAATGAAAAAAAATCATACGGTGTGTTACAAGACATCAGTGCTTCCGGTATCTGAGTTTCTCCCCTAAAAATAAGGCTGTCTTCAGCAGTAACAAGATTCCGTTTTCGCCAAACCAGAGGTCGTTTAGAAATCCCTTGTGATCTACTCTGGGGTGCTGCTTCTTCGGCTTCCAAAATAGGAGGGTCTGGCATATTTTCATCGTTGTCGATGACAAGAGGAGGATCAGCATCCACTTTATCAGACTGGGCATTCTCACCTTCATCACCTTCGTAAGCAGCCGAAGCGTAGGCAACGGAAGCAGCGTCAATATTGGATGCATCCATTTAATACCCAGAGATTACTTTGTGGACATCATGTAACAACATTCAAACAACTCAAAAAATATGATCTTAAATTCAAAAGTTGTTAATTCACATAACGTCATATTCGACGTTTTGTGAATTGCTTTCCATTGTAAAACCAGAGTTGACACGCAGAAATACAATGATGAGACAATGTATATCAGCTGAAGAACGACTAACCATAACTTTAAGATAAGAAAAACCAAATATTATATTAATAATCTTTTAATGGTTCATTCAATGGCACAGCGGTACTGAAAGTTGTATTATATAATGTAATATGTGGTGTTGTCCACATTAAAAAAAAAATCTTTAACAGGTTTGTAATTTCTTAATTTATACTTTACGGTGAATATAGATTTGTGATAATAGAATCTTGTGTAGAATCATCATTAATATAATTATATTCATCATCATTATATTGCAACGAAGCTGCAGTATTGATGTTGGTACTAGCAGGCGTTGGCAGCGTGTTGTTGTTACTTATTAGTTGCGATTGCGACACGCTACTTTCAGTACTTGTACGAGCTGTTGTGCTTTGATATCCGGACTGATATCCATAGTGACTGACGTATGCCGACGTCTGTGCCCTATTGTTGTATTTTCGAAGCAAATTTATCATTTCGGCTTTTGCATCGAGTTTATATTCTTCCTTTATGGAATGAAAATGTGGAAAAAGAGAAAGTAAAAAATGTTGATCTGGATGTTGAATGGTTGGCGTGACTTTGTTCAATTTTTCAGTCAGAATTTCGTATAATTTGTTTTGTGCATCATCAATAGTTTTAAGCTTCTTTGATTTTGGCATTACAAAAGATTCCAAACAATCTTCGGAGTCGGTTCCCTCAGTAACTGTAGGTCGACTTGGCGGTCTGATTCCGGTCAAAGGTTGTAAAAATGACAGTAATTTATAGTACACATATTGTTTTCTCGGTTTAGCCCCGGACCCACTAGAACAGTTCTTTTCCTTTGCCCGTTCATGGACAGTCGGCCGGCCATGCCGCCGACTTGCACGCGCGGGTACGAGTCGCCGACATGATTCTTGAAGCGAAGTCGCCGACACCAAGCTCTGAGAATAATATATAGAGGTAGAGGTACGTTGCTGTGATTGTTCGTATAGATCCGTTAAAAGATATAAGACCCGACTTTGGAAAGTTAACGTTTGATGATCTTTTATTTTATTTAAAGATGGCAATATCGCTTTAAAAAAAGATAAATGTCTGTTTTCGGGCTCTTCTAATTTTGGCATAATCTCTTCTTCAAATGTATCGACATTTCTCCTTTTTCGTGATGACTGGGGTAGAGATGGACTTTTAAATTTTATTTTTGGACTTGCCTTTTGTGTGTCCTGATTGTTTATTTCTAGACCTATTATACTATCATCGGTTTCGTTTTGATCGTTTCTTTTAAAAAAAAAGGAGCTGTTTATATAAATTATATTCTTTGAGTTTGCTAGCGCCTGCTCCAGATTTATTTATTTCTTTAAGTTTTTTTACGTACTTGGCATAGTTATCTTTAATACCAGTCCATTTCTTTAACACATAATTACCTGAAACGTAATTTTAAAGGAATTAAATGAAATACTCACAAATATTTGTAAAAAAATGTTTTATTGACAATTGCTGTATTTGTTTTAAAGTTATTTAGTCAGTATAACGAGAAATATTTTGATTTATGTTTATTTTTTTATCGATAAATCTTGGCATATGTCCCGTCCCTCATGTCGGTTTTTGTCGTCATGGGCGTTGCACTTCAATACAATTTTCTAAAAATAATGTTAGTAATCCATCTAACTTTGGACATTATTTTTAGGACTTCTAATTAAGAGACTAAAGTGTATTAAACTGTAAATGATTACTTAGGTAACTATTTGCCTAATATAAACATAATTTTGATAGAACACAGCGTAATTAAATAAAGAAGCTGATTAAACGAGCAGTGATATTTTGGTCGTAAATATACGACTCTGGCGAGATGGGCCCGAAAATACTTGTCGGATTAATCCGACGTAGGCGGTTTATCAATCAACAAAATTTTGATTTATTCCACGTTTTAATCGACTATGTTACTAAATAAAATGTTAATATCTTCGTCTTCATTGGCAGTCTCGGCAGCTGATGTGCATGTCGACGTGGAAACCTTATTCTCAAGACTACAACTCTACTTGGGACCTATAGAGCGTAGTACGTTATTCGGAACTGTGTAAGAATAGCAGCATTTCCCTGGCCTCTTTAGGCCGAATCTGACCTATAGAATCGCATTTAAAGTTTTTATCGACAAACGGTTGCGAAGTTTTGTTTTGACTATATTCATTTGGCTGAAAACGCGTTCAATTTCTGCGTTGGAATGAGGTAGTGATAATAATGATATTGCTAACTGAGATAAATCTGCAAAGGGGTTATTACCAGCTGCATCTTTGTAATCAATTACTTCATTCTAGAATTCTACAGTGGAAGATGTGCGTTCCCATTTAATGTGCACTATGTTTTTCCATTGAGACATGAGCCTATCCATTGTAGCTGCATCCACTCGGAATTAAAACCAAAAAACTACTGTAATCAATTCTGCTACAGATAGTAGAAATATATAATCGCCTTAAATGCTTTGGATGGAGCCCCCACCCTGGACCAGCTAACACCTTGAAGATATTAACACACTGACGAATCTTTTGCACTGTTTCATTAATATGTTTACCCCATTTTAAAGACCTATCTAACCACATGCCTAAATACTTAACATGATCAACAAGGCAATTCTTTGATTGTTTATTGAAATACTAATATTTTACGTAAATCGACCTTTTTTAAAAACACAAACTTTTTTTTTGGGTCCTTCGCTGTTTGACACCATGAATTTTTGACACCACGGTGTCAATCGCAGAAGAACGTTTTTTGAATTGGCTGTTTAGGACCATTTCCATAATAATTTGCGACCGTGGTGTCAAACGGCGAATATCTTATTTTGTTTTCGTCGATTGACACCATGGTATAAAACTGTTGATTTGGACCACTTTCAACAATTTAAAGGTCAACTGTGATTTGTGTACTGGCGAAAAGAAAACGGTTATTAAAACAAAAATTACAATCAAATTTTTAATGGAATCTTGTATGAATAAATCTTGTATATGAATAAAAAGTTCTAACAAACAACAAAAAATCACAGATAGAAAAGGTAAATTACCTTTTTACTAAAAACTAACTACTAAAAATCACATAATATACATAAAAAGTTCTAATAAACAATAAAAATCACAGATAGAAAAGATAAATAATCTTTTTACTAATAACTAAGTACTAAAAATCACATAATCATCTTGCCTTAAATATAAAAAGTTCTACTAAACAATAAAAAATCACAGATAGAAAAGGTAAATTACCTTTTTACTAAAAACTAACTACTAAAAATCACATAATATACATAAAAAGTTCTAATAAACAATAAAAAATCACAGATAGAAAAGATAAATAATCTTTTTACTAATAACTAAGTACTAAAAATCACATAATCATCTTGCCTTAAATATAAAAAGTTCTAATAAACAATAAAAAATCACAGATAGGAAAGGTAAATTACCTCTTTACTAATAACAAATAAATATATAAAACATGAATAATGATATAAAACATGATTTTGGGTAAATATTTTTCTCTATATATAACTTAAAATTAAAGATCACAATCATTATTATCATCATCCAATAATTGGTAATTGCTTAGACTATATTACTATTTAAAATTTTTATCTTAATTTTTCTAAGCAATGACCAATACTTATTTGACCAGTCAATAATTCTTGGATGGTGTTATTAATTCTATCATTGATTTGCATGCTCTCTTTTTTTCTTTTAGAAATTTGAATAGGTCCTGATTGGTTAATTTTATTATAGTAAATTTGGCGTCTTTTTCCACTCCACTAAGAAATTGACCAATATTTGGTTTTAAGGGCATTATTTTTTTACTCTTCCATTCCACGACTCTACCTTTCGTTAAAAGTGTTCCATACTTTAGATAGAACAGGGTGTTGGAGCCATGTTTGGACAAAATAGTCATTGAATTTCGTGATTTCAGCGTTATTTGGACTTTCTCCCATCACATACAGCCAGCCGTCATCTAATAAATTGAGCGGCAAATGTGACAAAACTGTGCATAATTTCACATGGATCCTGCCCAGTCTAGATTTTATTACTCCAAGCTGCTTGGCTTTACGCCACAAGCTGCGGCTAAAATGGAAAAAAACAGCCAACTATTTTCACTTCTGGAAATAGACCTTTTATAGCCAATATCGCAGTCACTTCAAAGTCCATTGAAATGTGTGTGCGCTCCCATTCTTGGACTTGACTTTTTATCATTTCAAATAAAATCTCGTAAGTGACCTGTTTTCTATCAGGAAGTAAAGCATACACAGCACGGGAACTATGTTGACGTATTCTTCATTGCTGCCTATATCCGCATGAAAAGTATATACTTGATGGAAACCATTGGGGACAAATTTTAAAAGTGCCGTCAACAAAAAATCGTTTTGATTCTTTTAGATATTTGGTCATTTCTTTTTTTGCAAAAATTATTATGCGCTTATTTTTGTATGTATAGTCAGCGAATAATAAATCTTCGTATTTTTTAGGTAGTTCTAGAATTGTGGCGTTTTTGAAGTTAAGTTTTTTAGCACCTAGTGCTTTGTTTCTTTGATTGTATAGTTTGTTCTTGATGTTATTAAATTTAGGTAATGGACTCAATAAATTGATTCCTTTATCGGCAAGAGCTTCCATTGATTCTTCGAAAATTTTCGGTACAGGCTTATTGATATTGTTTTTAACAGCTTCAGTACACAATTGCATCTGCCTTTCTATTTCAATCACTGCATGATCCTTGAACTATGGTTATGGATAGTTTCATGTAATAATGTAAAAGGGGGCGGGCTCACTTTGAGTATTGCATTACACTTGGTCTTTTTCTTTGTACATCTCCATATCTCTGAGCCATCTTTGTTATTTCGTTTCCAAATATAATCGTATCCACCTCGACAAAGCATTCGGTGTCCTCTCTTGGTTCTTTGAAATTCTAAGTTGTCAAAACCATGTGAGGTTGACGGGTGTTCAGACATTGCATGTTGAGCATGGCAACTGTTTCATGTAAGGTATATTGATTTGAACCAAAGAAGGTCGCCATTATTATCTGGTTGATCTTCGCGAAGAATTTTCAGTTTTCTCTCTCTCAATATCGAGAAATGCTTCGATACTTATATGTTTTCTTTTGCGTGTTTGCCTTGTCATAGCTGGCAACGAGGACGAAGGAGAAGGCACCGGTAACGCGGATAAAGGCGAAGGACTTGGCAACGAGGGCGATGGTGGACGATCTTGTCGAAGGCTGTTGGAAATTTTGTGCTGCAGCGAGCTCAGACTGCTGATGAGCTGAGGCTGACCTTCGTCCAGTAGTTCTGAAGCAGGCTTAGCCTTAGGCCAAGTCTTACTGTCGATCAGGACACGAGTGTGGCCTAGATTCGGATACCAGCGCCTATTAGACTTCTTGTCGTTAGGACTTTTATCCCACTTCTGACACCAATTGTTAGGCGGCACACACTTTGTGCCTTTAAAAAAAACTACGAATTACACACACACACTTTTATTAGTTAAACAATTATTTAGACAGTCACATACACTTAGAATTTAAGTCAATATTGTTACACAACGAATTGCCAATAGATGGTCTCGCGACACCGTCCAGAATCTAACTAACTAAATGAATCACGATATAGAATTAAGTAAACTTAACATGAGTAATTTGTATCATCGGATTACATTACAGCGGAATAAACCGTGTGAAAGTGAATAATGCTTATAGAGCCACAGCTGCATAGAATCGTGGGATATAACAGTTCGCAGAAGTTTGGCCGTATTGTTGCGTGTAGTATCCTTGTTGTCGTGTACCTGGTAACATCCCTGTATCAGCTTGAAATAAGATATCCATTATAGCTTTTTAACTTGTGCTGCAATAATATATTCACCAAAATCATAATAATTTAAAACTCCATAGCTTTATCTAGATCTATATTATCTTCGCAAGCATCAGTCATTTTTCTTTTATTTGATCTTGAAGTTCCGGGCTGCGTCTGTTGTTGATCATCACGGGGCAAAGATGATCGCTCGGAAGAAGAAGTTTCAGGCATCGATTCATTTTCTTCGGATTCGAATTCTTCATCCTGTAAATTAAAATAAATAAATCATCAAATAATGTTTTAGCTGTACGATAGCCTAATATTAAAATATGTGAAATAATTTTTAGATACCATCACCAGAAGAAGAATAGTTAAAAGTAGCACAAGATTTTGAAAACCAGTGGCATTTTACTCATTGTGTGGGGGCCCTCGATGGCAAACATATTATTCTTCAATCACCAATATTAATTGTTGTATTTTAATGAAAAATATTTAAAATATACTTAATTATTATATTTAACTTTGAGACAAAACTTTTAACAATGTTAGCGCTAGTGACATCTACAGAGTATATAATAATGCGTAGTGCTGCCTACCACCACAGACTAACAAAAAAAATTGTGAAGGTAAGAATTTACATTACAACATCCTCCTAAATTAATACCTTCCAAGAATACCTTGACAAAGCTAAATTAAAAAAACTTGTTAGGCAAACACTACTGATCAAGAACTATTTAATTACATGACAACTTTTTCATTCCTATTTTATCTCTAAGATAACAAAATTTTATTTTACACAAAGCCTTGGTGAAAATATCTGCATATTGCTCATCACTGCATACATAGTTCAAATTTATTACATTATCATAGTACCTTTCTTTAATGAAATGAAACTTAATGTCAATATGTTTACTCCGTTGTGAAAGTTTATGTTTTTAATGACACTAATAGCACTTTGACTGTCTAAGTTCAAGCACACAGATTTTGTTTAAACGCACCAATATCACATAGCAACTGCTTGATCCACATAGCCTCTTCTGTAGCGGCACAGGCTGCCATGAATTCGGCTCAGTAGTAGAGAGTGCCACTGTCTGCTGTCTCTGACAGGCCCATGTCACTGCTGCACCATTTTTAATAAAAACATATCCTGTGACTGAACGTCTCGTGATAGGATCGTTGGCGAAATCAGCATCACTGTAGCCTATCACAGTATTAGGCTCTGACATTGGCGTGTAGCATAGACCATATTCTTTGGGCTCTTTTAAATATTTGTAAATTTTCTTCACAGCATTTCAATGAATGTCAGTGTAAGAATTTAAAAAGCGACTCACCAGGCTCACTGGCATATGAAATATCTGGTCTGCTTACTGTAGCGAGGTGCATCAATGATCCAACTGCCTCCCTGTATGGAATGTCTTTCTCCATTTCTCCTTCTCCTTTTTCCAATTTAGTATGTGGATCAACTGGAATGCTGTTCGGTTTACAATCATTTAGATTAAATCTGTTTAACAATTTCTCAATATAGTTGGTCTGATGAATGAAAATATACTTGTCACATTTTTGGATTTCCATACCATATTGTTACACGTATAACATCTGGGGCCTTTAGTATATTTTTTATTTTTATTGTTATATTTCTGACTTGTTGCAAAGGCGGAGTCACTTTCTGTTTGTTTGACATCTTGCAATATTTTTGACTTGACTGAGTCAGAAGTGATTTCATGCCTGAACTCTCAATGGCTATGATCATTGGCTTGTAGTTTTCAGGTAGTCCGGAGAGTAAAAGTGTGCCTAGCCACTCATCATCTACTTGAAAGCCAATGTTCCTCAACTTATGTGCCGTCGTCATTATTTTACTGACGTACTCCTCTACATTTAGACATCCAGCTAGCGTGGTATAGCACAAGTCTCGTAGCAGACCAACTCGGCGTGTCAGTCCGGAATCATCGAAAGCGCGAGATAAATTACCTAAATTTAATAACATCAAGAACAAACTATACAATCAAAGAAACAAAGCACTAGGTGCTAAAAAACTTAACTTCAAAAACGCCACAATTCTAGAACTACCTAAAAAATACGAAGATTATTATTCGCTGACTATACATACAAAATAAGCGCATAATAATTTTTGCAAAAAAAGAAATGACCAAATATCTAAAAGAATCAAAACGATTTTTTGTTGACGGCACTTTTAAAATTTGTCCAATGGTTTCCATCAAGTACCTATATACTTTCATGCGGATATAGGCAGCAATGAAGAATACGTCAACATAGTTCCCGTGCTGTATGCTTTTCCCAAACTTCTTTCGCAGTGGCTTGCTTCTTGTATGTGAATATAGTTTACGGGATCGACGAGAAGTATGATTTTCGTTCTGGCTTTGGTGTCCAGTTTTTTTGTCAATCGCGGTACTTGACTCGCGTTCCACACATTGCCACAACTCTTCATGTTGTACCGCAAAACGCCACGTAGCATAATTATCACGGCTGTTAATTTGTCAATTAATGCCAGTGAATTACTGAAGACATTTTCAATCGTACTTGCGAAATATTTTCTGCAGTAAAACTGAGCACGTTGCGTTTGCAGGTTAGAATTTTTGCAATACGGATTTTCACACAGATTTTAGCAACTTTTTGCACTGATTCTATTGTTGGACTTTCTGGGCCCATAACCTGTTGTATTTTAATGAGAAATATTTAAAATATACTTAATTATTTATTTAACTTTGAGACAATACTTTTAACAATGTTAGCGCTAGTGACATCTACAGAGTATATAATAATGCGTAGTGCTGCCTACCACCACAGACTAACAAGAAATAGTGAAGGTAAGAATTTACATTACACATTAATAGTCATGGAGAATACATTAATTATAAAAAAAATCCCAGCGTCGTATGCTTGACTTGGTGGATGCTTATTATAATTTTAAAACAATTCGGTCAAACTTGGCTACACACTTCGTTACAAATGGACAAATAACATGGCAGCTGTTGTGGGCGCGGTCGGCCAATGGCCACGAGGTAGTTGTTAGACTACGGTCGCGGCGGTCGACTGCCCGGGGACGGTGTCCCACAGTGTTTGGTACGTGCGTAGCTTGCGCTGGTGCACACGTACCCCACGCACCCTCTGTGCGTAACTAGAGAAACCAATTGAAGAGGGTACCGAGGTACCGGAGGTGCGACGTCATACACCCACGTCACTAGAGGATTTTGAAGAAAACGCCAATAAAATCTTCCAAAACGGCTCGGAGATTCGCCAATAATTCTTGAGTGAAGTCTAGTGTGTCTCGTTCCGAAGCTGAGCTGCGACTGAATTGCGACGGAAAGCCCGCTGCTTTTATAACAGCGAGACTTTACCGCGTGTGCGCCGCTCCAATACGAATCTTATTCGTTTTATTTTTAACTTTGGCGAACCTCTTAAACCTTTATTTATTCATAAAATTGACATCTGATTTACAATATTACAGTTTGTTATCACATAATATAGTTAGTTACATATAAATAACACTTTAAAGGACTTAACTACTTACATTTATTATTTATCGACCCAGAAACACCAAAATACCGGGCCGTCTTATTGGAGTCATTTACATATCGGCTCATAACTTTTTACTCCGACGGCCGATCTTCAAAATTCCAACGGATTTGGCGTTTCTGAGCGATTTCCAATAAGATATTCACCCTTACATTTAAAAACAACTTAAAGTAAAAAAGTCAATTTTACAATTCTTATTACGTAACCATTAACTTCATAGTTCAACAATTTTACACTTAATAACTTTAAAAAAATGGACACAAATGTGCCAATAGTCTATGATAACGTAAATAACAACAATTAGAAATATAAACAATAATAAAAATATGTAAAATCCTATTTCTAATTCACTATATGTCTGTGGGGCGGGCCGCGATGTGCGCGGTACCCCACACCTTTCTTTGCCGGCGGCAGCGCGGCGCCTTACTTTGGGTTGTTGATACTATTATAACTAATAACTACTTAACCTAACCAACGTAAATTACAACAAATAAACAAAATACAAATATCTTATTTCTAATGAAAAATGTGTGTGAGGCGGGACCGCGATGTGCGCGGTACCCACACCATTTGCCGGCGGTAGCGCGGCACTTACTTTTAGTCGCCGACAGCAGCATAGATATTAAACATAAATATAATTAGCATTAATCACTATCCGAATAAGAAGAAAACATTATGAACGTTTAAACACTGCGACGTTCTGTTCAGAAATGAAAGAAATAACGCCAGAGCACGCCACAACACAAACATAAGTGTGCATACTCACCGTCACGACACGTAAATATGTTTCCGCTTTAGCCCAAAGCTTGCTGACCCCAGATATACAGAAAAGCGATGGTACTGAATTTTTTGTGTCTCTTGCTGCAAAAGACGACGATGTGTCGATATACATTGAATTTTGAGTCTCACGGGGAGAACTTGTCAGCCAAAAAGTAAAGTGCCCATAAGCGAACCATTTCGATATATAGACTCATTACGAAATAGAAAAAAAAAATTGAGGTACCTACACTACACACGTAATTAAAATGAGTATAAAATAAATTATAAGACATATACAACTAATTTTCAAAAAACAATGAACTTTTACCTGATCCCGTGAGTTAAGTAGTGGGCGAAGGCAAAAAGGGTTTTTAAAAAACAATTGTAAGTGTGTTACGCTTGAGGAGCGATGCAAGACTGAACCTTATTTCCATTAAATGTCACATGAAGACTTATCTAAACAAAGGGTTATATTCTGAATCGTAATGGCTTCCTAAGTCAAGTATCAGGAAGTCAATTGTAAGTTATCTTAATATCTAATATTCTAAGTAACAAGGGTGGTCCTTGTGGAGATACTTCGTTACGCTGACAACTCGTGACGAGCCTATTTTTATGTCGAGATTATTCCCTCCGAGAAGATCTTCAAAGTGAAGTAATTTTTTTGTACTTCGGAAATGGGTAGTTTCATTTCCTTGCTTATTATTTTCCAAGAATCTTCTTTCAATTGTTTATTATAATGATGCGGTGAAGTTGGATCCCACAAATGTCGGTGGTTTTCATTAGAGTCCGGTAACTATCCGTTATCCGGCCGAATACCGGATAGCTACTATTCAGTAGACATCCGGCCGATTAGAAAAAAGCTGGATAAAAGAAACATGTATTTTTGAGTAATTATTTGGTTTATTTAGTAAGAATCGGATTACTTAAATGGGCGTTTCTCTGTAAACTGGGCAACTCGTTCTAGTGAAAGTGTCTAAGCTACTTTTTTGCTCATAATATAATAAACTTTTTTAAGAAATAAGTATTTGCCTATATATTATTATACAGAAGATGAACCGCAACTATTCCCATTTCAGGAACTATTAAGTATTTTCTGAAACAAATAGACAGAGGACTGTTGCCAAAGCCAGGGGACTGTGAACTCAAATAAAATATACAATTTTAGTAATAATTAAAAAAAAAACGTTTTATTAGTGTCATAAACTTGCATTGAATAAAGCAGATACTTTTAAGTCTGTTTGCGTAGTTGATACACAAACAAGTATCACGTTTATCAACTTTGGGCATGACAATCCAAAAAGGTCGCAGTCGCAGTTAACAAAAAGTTTGATAACTTAGTGTAAAATTTATCTTCTCTGAATTTCTAACAGCGGGGAATCATTTTGAGTCAGTTGTTTTTTCTATTTCGTCAATTGCTTGTAAATCCAACAATGATAATTCAAAATCATATGTTTTATCAATAAATTACATGACTACAATAGGTCTGTTGCGAGCGAGTGGACTGTATTATGTTGTTTTGGTCCGTTGGGTTCGGACCGAGCACTGGCGGGATACAAAGAAGCAGGGGTTCAACGCAGTAAAAGAAATTGTGCGGGTAAGGTAGATCGGGGCAACATCGAACGCGATTTTGATGAAATGAGGTATATTTGTTTTAAGCATCTATATGAACCCGAAACACATAATGTAGCAGCAAATTATAGAACTTTCAATAGAACCAACAGATTGTACTTTACTTTACACCAGGCAAAGAATCATTATTCTTATTAATATATTAATATAAATATTAATAAAAATATACTCATAAACGAAAATAATGAAAACGGGTAAAGATCGTAATGTAGGGGGGAAGACCGACAATTGGTGGTACTTTTTTAAATTTTTGTTTTAGATCCCTGGATTCACTCACAAATTGTGTAAAGAATGTAAAAGTATACATGTTTCTCATCAAAGTACTTTAAAGTAAGAAGAAGTATGAAATATTGTAAAAATAATGAATTTTATATTCCGGTCTTACCCCACTTCTACCAAATACAGACAGAGGTTCCCAACTGTTTAATATCATAATAGCTGTGTAAGTAAATGTTGACGTAGTTGTAATCATAACTAGGAAATGAATGGAAACAAAATTTGCCAATAGGTACAAATTATATTTATAATAATCAAACAATAATTGCACAATACACTTACAGAAAGATACAACATTTCAAAAATATTGTAAATTTTTTATTCTAGTTTTACCCTTAATCCTGTCATTGAGTGTCAATACTGGTATTCTGTAATGTTTTGCAGCAGCATATTGGCTTTTTTCTCCTTTTGCTATACTTTCTAAGGCAGCATTTAAATCTTCCTGAGTGTAAGTAATGGCGCGAAGCGATTTTCTATAATATTTTCGTGGCATGATTAATCTGTAACCAATATTTAAATTTAAACCCAAAGTCAACTAAATGTATGTCAATTAAACTATCGAGTAAAAAAACAAATATGAAATTCCGGATATTTTAAAGAATGGAGCATATCTAGGAGTTTGTCATGTTCACTTGTCACTTGTGTTTGTCACTTTCCCAAACGAACATAATCATTCATCATCATCATCATCATCTTAAAAAAAAACTCCATTGCACACAAAACGACTATTCTATGAACCTAATTAGGTACTTCTTAAAATATCCATAGTCCTTTTAATTACAAAAACAGAAATAACCTCAATAATATTAATGTTTTATCATTTTAATTTATTATGACAAACTTAAACCGATATAATACAACCAAGTTGAGAACCCCTGTCTATTATAATGAGATTTTGAAACGGGGCAAGATCGAATGAATAGTATTCCGAACTTACCTCTTATCAAAACGATTGGTAAAGATAGAAAAGACAAAAATATCCGAAATGGCATTATTTATGAACTATCTACTGCTTTGTCATCACTAATAACGTAATAATAAACAATTACAAGTATAAAACTTATAAATATCTCACCTGAGAGGAAAGTTATAGATGACGGGTAAAGATCGAAAATCTTCAAAACTTCGTCGAAAATGACAGTTGGCAAAAAATGCATTTCACACTCAACAACACGGTTAGAACGCCGAGGCGGAACTGAGTGGGGACGGCTTGAGTTGTCCTTCACCGCTAGGTTGCCATAAGTAAATTATTTGCCTAAATCTCAGGTAAATGAGAATTTTCGTACTTTACCCTTTTACGATGTTACCCCACGTACCTTACTTACATAGTTCTTTATTCTTCCCAGTATTTCTAGTATTTTCTAGGCTTCCTAGTCTTCCAAGGTTCCTTTCCGGATGCTCACTGGATGTGGAATGCCTAACCGCCGGGAGGGCCCTCTATAGTGACTGTAGCTTAGACACTATATTTATAGTGACTGCCGACCAATCACGGGGGCGCGTATTTGGCGCCAGCCAATCATGGCGTGCCGCGTTCACACGCGCTGGCCGGCAAGAAACCCTTTCAGAGGCTTATCCCAGCAGTTAGGCGTCCCATACAAATGTTCTAGACCTTTTTACCCTATTTAACCCTATCCTTACACCTTTATTTACATAAAAATATGCCTTAAAATAAAGATTAAAACCCGCCCTTAATCATGACAACAACATGGTGCTGCCCCTGTGACAGAATCGGTAACTAAAAGTGAATTTTATGTAGGTACTTTTAAAACTAATCTACGTGTGTCGCCACCCTCCGAGAGTTAGTTAATACAACAAATTAAAATATTTGCGAGTACTTATGAAACAACTCCTATCAAAATTGTTTCTAAATAAAACCTATTTCTAGGTTTATCAGGGTTAAAATAGTGTATGGACAACACTTAGGTAACTAAATCTTAGTTCTTAACCATAGTGTAAGTCCCTAGCACTTAATACAACATCATATAGTCTTAAACATTTGCAAACAATCTTAACATAACATAAACAATGTTTCAAATATATACCTACGTACACCTATAACTGATTGCAAACGTAAACAAACTCATTAACTTGAAACTTGAAACGTAGTCAAACAAAAACTATAACATACTTAATTTAGGTGTACGTAGTTGTCATCGTCGCTAACAAGGTCGTTACCCAAAAACTCCAAAAACACATAAAATGTTGAGCACTGGGTGCTCGCACTTACTTCCGCAAACAAATCGAAGCGACTAAATAAACACAGTAGGTAAATACGCACGGCAATCGTCGGTCACGTTGCAACTTGCAAGGAATGAACTACGACCCGCGTAAGTACTTTAGTTCAAATGGCCTTACGCGCGAGCGCTGCACCGAGTGATTTCCCGCGCACATGAATTGGCGGCCGGCGGACAGTCCCAGACAAAATGCTTGACATGGAGCAATAGCTATGGTTTGTTTCGTTTGGGCCTCGTCAGGCACATATAATCATCGGAATTAAATTAAAATAATCATATAACGTGATTTACTTGAATGTACAACCAAAACACAAAAAAAACCGTCATCAAAATTTTACTATGGCAGTTAACGTGTTAATTACTTTGTATTGGTTAACGATTTTGTATACGTGATCTAAATATTTGGTGATATCAACTTCTAATTTCAAATTAGCTTCTACAGGTTTCATTGCCACTTTTAATTTTACTGTTAATATTTGTTTTTTCTTAGTTCCGTTTTCCGAAATTACTTCTTTCTTAACTCTAGTCCACTCAAAAAATGTTAGCTCACAGAAGGGTGAATTTTCTTAAAAGTCAAGCCGGACCAAAAAACAACCTTACCTGCTTGTGATGCGTGAATGATAACTGCGGTAACTATATCGAAACTTTGTTATATTTAAGCAAGTATGATACCGTAATTGACTGCACGGATAGCCGAGTGGTTGAGGTCATCACGCCAAACCCACTGTGCGCGACGTGTCGCGGGTTCGATCCCCGCGTAGGACAAGCATTTGTGTGATCCACGAATGCTTGTTCTGAGTCTGGGTGTCTTTGTGCATGTGAATTGTATGTTTGTGAAAACCCCCGCGATACAAGGATTAAATTCCTTAGTGCGGGAGTCGTTTTTTTTAAAAAAAAAAAACATCGATATCGTACCGAACAATATTCCTCAACACAGAATCCCACATTCCCTGGTCTTTCGAGCTATATACAAAATGATTTAATACAAAGTATCACATTCGTTTACGCGACCAAATTATATTTTTATCTACATTTTTATTATGAACTACATGCGTATTAGCAAAAAATGTTTCTATCCTATGATTTCCGAAATCATGCAATGATAAACAACGACGGATATGTTTTTGGTCTGAACATGTTTTTAGATGAATTTGTAAGATTATTAATATCATTAAATCCCGTGTGGCTCCATAAGCTATTAGAATCTGAGAATAACAAGCAAGGAAAACAAAATTTAATTTACAACTTCCCGTGAGCCAAGGATACTTGTGGTAAAAGAACTATTAAAATGTTTGAAAAACCCATCGCGTCGTTTGTAATTAATAATCATGTCAGGGCGAGCACGGCCTAAATTAATTACATGTTTTTTATTTCCAAAACTCAACTTTGAAAGGATGTTTCCTCAGCCAACAAATAATCTGTCAGACAGCATTCTACGTTCACTAATGCCGCCATGCTATCGAAGTTACTCTTTTATAACAAATTAACTACTTAAGAGCCATTTCACATTTTTTCCCGAATTGTTAAGACTTTGAGCTTCTCTATTACCATCTTAGGTAATACCTAGAGTTTATTGAACGAGTATAAAATGTAGGTTAATCTTTTATATTGACGTTTAATGAAACACATTTACTAAAATCGCTTTGTTTTATTTGTAATGACCCATCTCCCACAACCATTTTACTGAAAAATTGCCGCAGAGTCAACTTCGGAGTCCTGAATCTATCAAAATACTCATAAATGAAACTTAAAAAAATACATACAGGGTCAGACATGTATTTTTGTAGACGTTTAATGAAATAGATTCCTGAATTTTATTACCATTAATGAGTAAAAAAATTAATTCTTCGACCAATTTTTCACTTTTATTTTGTGTTTTATACGTGTTTTTTGGTTGAAATACGAAGTAATTGTGAAAATAAAATTATTCCAAAATAATCTATGTTCTTTAGACAATCGAACCCTATAGTTATTTTGACAATATTTGCATAAATTTTGTCAAAATATCAATTTGAACATCAGTCTAAATCACAATAAATTACTAAACGTAAGTGTGCACCGATCAGAACGGCGCGAGCGCCCGTCGAGGAAGGACCTGTGCAATTTTTTCCGTCGTCCCGATTTCCGAGCGCTCACGAAATAAAGTGAATATTATACTACGACCACATAATTTTGATCCGCTTTGCATTTTTATTTTTCGTAAGTTAGATTTTGTTTGTTTTCACATATTGTTAAGATGTGTTTTTTTTTTGTAAAATAATTATATATTTTTTTTATTAATTGTTTGTAATAAGTAAGTAGGTATATCAGTTGTCTGGTTAAATATATTTATTTTTATATTTTATTTTATTTTTTTTATTTTATATTTAACATTCATTTATATGTAGATATCGGAAATTAATAGTTATTTTTTTAGCATTTTAGAATGAGAAACCGTCTAAACCGCATGGAAGAGGGTAGCACTTTTGTATTTGATCCGACGTAGACGACAAGGAAACACCGGCCCCATTGTACATCCACCCCGTGTTCTATTTTACCATTTTTTTTATAAGTATCATTTGCTATAAGTATTTTACATAATACCTATCAGTGTTTCTTTGTTTATTTTATTTAGCGTAATGTGTAAACGCATTACGCTAAATAAAATATTCAATTTTTCATAATCTATAATTTTTACCAAAACATATTACAATAACGGCTCAAGATTGTTTCGTCGGTCTTGACTCTCATGTTACACTGTTTATATTGCATTCGTGTGACTCGCTACGCACACATAGACAATGACGCACTCTTTTGCCTAAACTTGAGCGCAATCATTTTGTGAAATGGCTCTTAAATAACAACTGCTTGTATTAAAACTACAAACTAAAACATCTTACCTAAATACCTAAGCGTGAAATAGACGACTACCAAACAATACCACTAAACTGCACTACACTGCACTAACACGACACAAAACTATCACTAATTCACTCTAGTTTACACTACTTTACACAAATAAATAAATTTCAACAATAATACATGAACAATTCTAAATTATGATACTAATATATCGAATGAAATGCAAATGGTCTGATGAAAAAACCACAAGCGAAGCGAACCAAAAGTGAAATGAAACTATCATTCTATCGCGTTCTGGCGGACGGATTTAACATCTTTAGCATAACTCTTAACGAACAACAAAGTTCGGTATCATTCTATCTCGTTCTGGCGTATCTCTCCGTCCTATAACTAGAAAAATTGCGGCTTCACTAACTCCTAAGATTGGCTCGTTTTGTGACGTCAAAGTTCACGATCGCTGCAATAGAAACTGGATACCTGTTTCGCCTTACGAGTTATTTACCTTAGTCTAAGCCTTACGCTTTATTTTAATTTTAAGTTTATTTCTCTTCGTCTAGCTAGCAGTGTGTGACGCAAATTATTATTTTATAAACGTTGATTGTCGAATAATACGCCTTATTCAATATGATATATACTTTTACTTTTAATTATTAGAGAATATACAGTTAAAAAGTTAAGAAAACACGTAGTACAGATGCGCGTGCGCCATGTTTGTGGTTGCTGCCGAATAGTGCCGAAGTTAAATGCTTAATGCCCGTTGGCGCGACTGAGACACATCTCAGAATATAGATGTGACATCTGTCACAGATGTGAAATCTGTCTGTGTGACAAATGTCACAACTGACATGTAACGTTGCGTTCAGTAATTATAAATCGTTAAGTACCCATAATTAATATTTTGTTTTACTCATCAAAGTAAAGGTTGGAAATAAAGTATTTTTGCATGCTTTATTTTTATATAAAAGTATAAAGTATAATGTGTGGATAGCCCTTAATGCTTTGGTAGGGTCCGCGTCAATCGGCAAGAACTTGTTCGTCAATGGTAGTATCGGGTCGAGCTACGTTCACTCGTGGTTCTTGAAAGTTCAGGTTACCGGTTTTGTCGAAAACGTCGGTAAAGTACTCGTCAAACGTCTGATGACTGGGTACTCGGCGGTTGG
>NW_020800117.1:0-18200 GCF_003590095.1 Trichoplusia ni
TAAGGTAGTTTAGTGTAAATTTTTTAATTTATCGAAGAAAAACTGTTTTTTTGGTACAAAAATATCAGTTATTTGAGCTGAAGTACAATTTAAATGTCGAAACTGATAAAATCCAAGTACACAACGTGTAGTGGACACCAGCCCCGACAAGTATGCAAATTTGAAGTGCTAATTAGACAAACTAATTAGCGAGAAACTTATAAAATAGTGAAATTTTCTTAAAAAATACTTATAAAATAGCTATAAAAGGACTATAAAATAATTTATTTCGCACCTAGACGGTATAGAACACGTCTAGGGGTTGGACGGAGCCAAGGTAAGCAGGTTAGGATCGAAAACCGCAAAGGAATACAAGACTTAATCACAAAGTGTTTTCAAATGTATGGCGGTTTCGTACCCTACAGGTAACCTCGGTTCGGATTAAAAATTAGACAAAACTAAAAAAATCTCAAGATCTATGGGAGGTAGCCGACCGTGAGTGGTGTCGTTGGATGCGGCTCGGCGAGACCTATCCAACGGTGTATATATGTAAGGTAAGTTTAGTGTAAATTTTTTAATTTATCGAAGAAAAACTGTTTTTTTGGTACAAAAATATCAGTTATTTGAGCTGAAGTACAATTTAAATGTCGAAACTGATAAAATCCAAGTACACAACGTGTAGTGGACACCAGCCCCGACAAGTATGCAAATTTGAAGTGCTAATTAGACAAACTAATTAGCGAGAAACTTATAAAATAGTGAAATTTTCTTAAAAAATACTTATAAAATAGCTATAAAAGGACTATAAACTAATTTATTTCGCACCTAGACGGTATAGAACACGTCTAGGGGTTGGACGGAGCCAAGGTAAGCAGGTTAGGATCGAAAACCGCAAAGGAATACAAGACTTAATCACAAAGTGTTTTCAAATGTATGGCGGTTTCGTACCCTACAGGTAACCTCGGTTCGGATTAAAAATTAGACAAAACTAAAAAAATCTCAAGATCTATGGGAGGTAGCCGACCGTGAGTGGTGTCGTTGGATGCGGCTCGGCGAGACCTATCCAACGGTGTATATATGTAAGGTAAGTTTAGTGTAAATTTTTTAATTTATCGAAGAAAAACTGTTTTTTTGGTACAAAAATATCAGTTATTTGAGCTGAAGTACAATTTAAATGTCGAAACTGATAAAATCCAAGTACACAACGTGTAGTGGACACCAGCCCCGACAAGTATGCAAATTTGAAGTGCTAATTAGACAAACTAATTAGCGAGAAACTTATAAAATAGTGAAATTTTCTTAAAAAATACTTATAAAATAGCTATAAAAGGACTATAAAATAATTTATTTCGCACCTAGACGGTATAGAACACGTCTAGGGGTTGGACGGAGCCAAGGTAAGCAGGTTAGGATCGAAAACCGCAAAGGAATACAAGACTTAATCACAAAGTGTTTTCAAATGTATGGCGGTTTCGTACCCTACAGGTAACCTCGGTTCGGATTAAAAATTAGACAAAACTAAAAAAATCTCAAGATCTATGGGAGGTAGCCGACCGTGAGTGGTGTCGTTGGATGCGGCTCGGCGAGACCTATCCAACGGTGTATATATGTAAGGTAAGTTTAGTGTAAATTTTTTAATTTATCGAAGAAAAACTGTTTTTTTGGTACAAAAATATCAGTTATTTGAGCTGAAGTACAATTTAAATGTCGAAACTGATAAAATCCAAGTACACAACGTGTAGTGGACACCAGCCCCGACAAGTATGCAAATTTGAAGTGCTAATTAGACAAACTAATTAGCGAGAAACTTATAAAATAGTGAAATTTTCTTAAAAAATACTTATAAAATAGCTATAAAAGGACTATAAAATAATTTATTTCGCACCTAGACGGTATAGAACACGTCTAGGGGTTGGACGGAGCCAAGGTAAGCAGGTTAGGATCGAAAACCGCAAAGGAATACAAGACTTAATCACAAAGTGTTTTCAAATGTATGGCGGTTTCGTACCCTACAGGTAACCTCGGTTCGGATTAAAAATTAGACAAAACTAAAAAAATCTCAAGATCTATGGGAGGTAGCCGACCGTGAGTGGTGTCGTTGGATGCGGCTCGGCGAGACCTATCCAACGGTGTATATATGTAAGGTAAGTTTAGTGTAAATTTTTTAATTTATCGAAGAAAAACTGTTTTTTTGGTACAAAAATATCAGTTATTTGAGCTGAAGTACAATTTAAATGTCGAAACTGATAAAATCCAAGTACACAACGTGTAGTGGACACCAGCCCCGACAAGTATGCAAATTTGAAGTGCTAATTAGACAAACTAATTAGCGAGAAACTTATAAAATAGTGAAATTTTCTTAAAAAATACTTATAAAATAGCTATAAAAGGACTATAAAATAATTTATTTCGCACCTAGACGGTATAGAACACGTCTAGGGGTTGGACGGAGCCAAGGTAAGCAGGTTAGGATCGAAAACCGCAAAGGAATACAAGACTTAATCACAAAGTGTTTTCAAATGTATGGCGGTTTCGTACCCTACAGGTAACCTCGGTTCGGATTAAAAATTAGACAAAACTAAAAAAATCTCAAGATCTATGGGAGGTAGCCGACCGTGAGTGGTGTCGTTGGATGCGGCTCGGCGAGACCTATCCAACGGTGTATATATGTAAGGTAAGTTTAGTGTAAATTTTTTAATTTATCGAAGAAAAACTGTTTTTTTGGTACAAAAATATCAGTTATTTGAGCTGAAGTACAATTTAAATGTCGAAACTGATAAAATCCAAGTACACAACGTGTAGTGGACACCAGCCCCGACAAGTATGCAAATTTGAAGTGCTAATTAGACAAACTAATTAGCGAGAAACTTATAAAATAGTGAAATTTTCTTAAAAAATACTTATAAAATAGCTATAAAAGGACTATAAAATAATTTATTTCGCACCTAGACGGTATAGAACACGTCTAGGGGTTGGACGGAGCCAAGGTAAGCAGGTTAGGATCGAAAACCGCAAAGGAATACAAGACTTAATCACAAAGTGTTTTCAAATGTATGGCGGTTTCGTACCCTACAGGTAACCTCGGTTCGGATTAAAAATTAGACAAAACTAAAAAAATCTCAAGATCTATGGGAGGTAGCCGACCGTGAGTGGTGTCGTTGGATGCGGCTCGGCGAGACCTATCCAACGGTGTATATATGTAAGGTAAGTTTAGTGTAAATTTTTTAATTTATCGAAGAAAAACTGTTTTTTTGGTACAAAAATATCAGTTATTTGAGCTGAAGTACAATTTAAATGTCGAAACTGATAAAATCCAAGTACACAACGTGTAGTGGACACCAGCCCCGACAAGTATGCAAATTTGAAGTGCTAATTAGACAAACTAATTAGCGAGAAACTTATAAAATAGTGAAATTTTCTTAAAAAATACTTATAAAATAGCTATAAAAGGACTATAAAATAATTTATTTCGCACCTAGACGGTATAGAACACGTCTAGGGGTTGGACGGAGCCAAGGTAAGAGCAGTTAGGATCGAAAACCGCAAAGGAATACAAGACTTAATCACAAAGTGTTTTCAAATGTATGGCGGTTTCGTACTGTTATATATATGTAATGTATATGATAGTGCCCAACGGCTCTTTCTATATCCCTTGTCAACACTTTTGATAGTTCATAATAATAAGACGCTCTTTTTGCGACAGTTCGATTCCATCATCCGCGCGTGACACTTGCCCTATTTACCGAGTCCTAAAGTAATTAAAGTGTCCTTCAATATTCATCTAAGTTTTATTTCTTTGTTTTTTTTAAAAACCGAAATTCGGGAATCCTCATAACAATTTGGTGGCAGCGGTGGGATACCGATGGTGAAGGTATCCCTGGGACGTCTCCTTCTGGACTCGTATTCTAAACTATTTTAAAGCATAAAAGTGTCGAAGTGCCAAAATTAACTCGAACTCAAATAAAATAATAATAATTCAATATTCATATCTATTTTCGGACATCCTAAAATCTGAATAACTTTTCCCGTGGGTATTGTGATTGTGTTCCTGTTTCGTGCCTGATTCCTGAGAGGGAAAGCCTCTTCAACTTCAACAGACCAAAGAAATGGTCATGTTCCAGTACATTTTCTACGTGTTCCTGTAAGTCTTGAAAACATTATATTTCCCAGCGAAAGTGCAACTCATCTCTAACAATTCGAAAACAAGTGCGTGAAAGTGCGTAAACCCAGTGAACTAAACATAAAGGTTTATTTTCTTGTGCGCGTTACTAATTCTAATTTATTTTTTGTTTGCAAACTTTATATTCTAAATGTCTCACTGTTATTGTTAACCATTACTCGGAATTATCACTATCAAGACATTCGATACCGCACTCGCTCTTATCTAAACCTCACATTACAGTTGCCGCCTATTACACCGAACTACATCTTTAGTGGACGCGTTATAAAATTTGTTTAATAAAATGTCTCTTAAACTAGAAAAAAATGAAAATATTCAAATTGGAACTCTATTTAAATTTATAAAAACATTCGATGGCACACGTGAAAAATTGAATTCATTTCTAACTAATTGTGACAACGCAATTGATTTAGCTTCTGATACCCAAAAACCAATATTATTTAAATATATATTATCACAATTAGAAGGCAAAGCCGAAGTAGCTTGCTCCATTAAAGAATTCGACTCTTGGGACCAATTAAATAGTTTCCTTAAGACACAGTTCGGTGAAAGAAAACACTATGCCCATCTTATGACTGAATTACGGGAATGCCAACAACTAAATGAACCGGTTAACCAATTCGCATTACGCCTCGAAACTTGCCTTTCGAAGCTCTTAACAGAAGTAACATTATCCAATAAAAAGAAAAGCGAATTAGTTGGTCGTATAGCGGCTATGGAAGACTTAGCACTCCACACGTTTTTAATTGGCCTTAAGCCCGAAATTTCTAATCTAGTCCGCAGTAGAAACCCATCCACTCTCAACGATGCAATCAATTTTGCCGTCTCAGAGGAGAAGATCCTAAATTCGTATAATAAGCGTAATCCTCAAAGTTCAACATTACATCGTATTGCATTTAAACCACAATATCCTTCTCGTCCTTCAAACCATGATGTCAATTCTAAGTCGCAAATGGCTAAACAATATGACCGAGATAATAAAAATCTATTCTGTAGGTATTGTAAAAATCAAGGTCATACCATTGAAACATGTAGAAAACGCGAGTACAACAATAATCGGTTCAAGGCTAATCCATCTCCCAAATATCAAAAGCAACCTTATCAGGAGAACTATAAACCTGCTCGTGTTAATTGTGTAACCAGTGAAGATGACTATTATAATCCGGAACCACAACCATCCACGAGCACAAATGATACCCAATATGACGAAACCCACGATTTAAACGAATAGTGGGCTCACGGAGGTGCCTCGTGAGGCCCAAAATACGACCTCTCACAAAATCCTTCCATGTCAACGGCACCAATTTACCTAAATCCAAGGACCACACGGGTAACCAGCCCCAAGCAAGTGTCCATTCTACTAAATCCAAGGACCACACGGGTAACCAGCCCCAAGCGAGTGTCCATTCTTCTAAATCCAAGGACCACACGGGTAACCAGCCCCAAGCAAGTGTCCATTCTACTAAATCCAAGGACCACACGGGTAACCAGCCCCAAGCGAGTGTCCATTCTTCTAAATCCAAGGACCACACGGGTAACCAGCCCCAAGCAAGTGTCCATTCTACTAAATCCAAGGACCACACGGGTAACCAGCCCCAAGCAAGTGTCCATTCTCCTAAATCCAAGGACCACACGGGTAACCAGCCCCAAGCAAGTGTCCATTCTACTAAATCCAAGGACCACACGGGTAACCAGCCCCAAGCAAGTGTCCATTCTCCTAAATCCAAGAATCTCACGGGTAACCAGCCCCAAGTAAAAGCCCAAAACTGCTTTACTGACAATTTCCTGGAAGAAAATAAAATATATGAAATATCGTATAATCGAAATATATCCTTACCTCATGTCTGCATTCAAACATCCGTTTCTGAGAAACCACTTATTTTACTCGTAGACACTGGATCTTCGATCTGCCTTCTCCAAAAGACCTCTATTCAATCATACTCCGACCTGAAACTCAATGAAAACATAATTAAATTAAAAGGCATAGATAGTAAAGAAAATGCTGTACTTACCCTTGGTAATTTCGATATGAACCTTATATTCGGCAAAGAATCTATATCTTACCCATTTCACGTAGTAGAACCAATTGATTTCCCCTACGATGGTATCATAGGAAATAATTTACTTACCCATTATCAGTGTTCTATTGATTACAATCGTCATATTCTTAACCTAGGAATAAATAAAATTAAACTAAATTTCACAGACCCAATTTATCAAATACCACCTCGTTCTGAAATCACTGTAGAATGTTCAGTAAGTAACCCTGAATTAAAAGAAGGTCTCATTCTTGACCAACATATAAGTGATACGTTATTTATTGCGAATTGCTTAGCTAAAGTCAAAAGGAACAATCGAATTAACCTAACAGTTCTTAATACTTCTGAAGACCCTGTCTCTCTAAACTCTAATCTGCAACTTACCTTACACCCGATCAACTATGAAACTTGTCAAGTACATAATACTTACCAAACAGTTCTCGACAGAACTAACGAAGTCCTTAACCTTCTCCGCGTTTCACATCTAAATACAGAAGAAAGCGAAGCCCTCTATGACGTGTGCTCGAATTATTCCGATATATTTCACTTACCTAATGATCCACTTAGCTCAACTGACAGTATTCAACATGAAATCCGCACATCTTCTGATCAGCCCATTAACGTTAAATCTTATCGCTTCCCGGAAATACATAAGCAAGAAGTCAACTCCCAAATAAAGAAAATGATAGGTCAGAATATTATTAAACCTTCCTTATCTCCGTGGTCTTCTCCAATATGGATTGTTCCCAAAAAGATCGACGCTTCTGGTGAAAAGAAGTGGCGTATAGTCATTGACTATAGAAAGTTAAATGACATCACAATTGGTGAAATCTATCCTATTCCTAACATTGTTGAAATATTAGATCAATTAGGTAACTCTAAATACTTCTCTACTCTAGACCTTGCTTCCGGATTTCACCAAATAAAAATGTCTCCACAAGACGCTTGTAAAACCGCGTTCAGTGTTCCCCAAGGACATTTCGAATTCACTCGAATGCCCTTTGGTTTAAAAAACGCGCCAGCGACCTTCCAACGTCTAATGAATAATGTCTTAACAGGCCTTCAAGGCGAAAGATGTTTTGTTTATCTAGACGATATTGTCGTTTATTCACATGATTTAAATAGTCATATTCAAAATTTGACAGCAGTTTTTCAAAAACTTCGTAGTTTTAACTTGAAATTGCAACCAGATAAATGTGAATTCTTAAGAAAAGAAGTCGGCTATCTAGGACACATTATAACAGAAAATGGCCTAAAACCTGATCCAAATAAAGTTAAATCTGTTCAAGAATTCCCAGTTCCAAAGTGTCCGAAAGATATAAAATCATTTTTAGGTCTTATATCTTACTACAGACGTTTTATCCCTGAATTTTCAAAATTATCGAAGCCACTCTCCTCTCTTCTTAAGAAAAATGTATCATTTGTTTGGACAAATGAACAACAGTTAGCTTTTGAAACGCTTAAAGATAAGCTGACTAGCGCTCCAGTCCTTATTTATCCCGATTTCACAAAATCCTTTAACCTTACTTGTGATGCAAGTAACTATGCAATCTCTGCTATCCTGTCTCAAGGGCCAGTTGGCAAAGACCATCCCGTAGCCTATGCGTCTAGAACCTTGAACAAATGCGAAATCAACTATAGCACAACTGAAAAGGAATTATTGGCTATAGTATGGGGCTGCAAAACCTTTAGACCGTACCTGTTTGGTCGTAAATTTATGATCATAACTGACCATCGTCCTTTAAAATGGCTTTTCAACCACACTGACCCGAGCAGTAAATTGCAACGTTGGCGTCTCCAACTTCAAGAATTTGAATACGAAATAGTCTACCGAAAAGGTAAGCTAAATTCAGCAGCTGATGCTCTTTCTCGTTATCCTGTCAACCCTGCATATCCTGCAGATCCTGATACTGAGCTTATAGATTTAGGTCCATTAGACATTAGCCCTTTCAATGCAGAAGTAGGTGACTTCAGTCCTTTAAATATTCCAAGTCCTATGAATTTACCAGATCCTCTAATTCCTGACGAAATCCTGAGTCCCTCTCCAGAAGTTTTAAACGAAAATCCAAACATAGAAAGGGAAAATGAATTACAGCCTTCCGCTAACCAAGTTCCCGGAACGCAGTCTCTGCCTTTAAATTCACCTGATACTTACTCAAAATTCCTGAAAGTTCCTCGGACTGTAACGTATGACACAGTGATTTCCGAGTTCAACGATAGCCTACTAAAAACTCAGAATAACGTCTTAGTAATACCTACATCGCTTGATCTAGACGAATCTATTCCCTACGTCCAAGAAATCTTATCAAATTCGCCAGATTCCGAGTCGTTTATGAATTCAGAGAGAACCCTACATTCCTATAAACCATTATTGGTCGCTGATAAAACCTACTATTTCCTATTTATTAAAGTACACCACTTTGACAATTGTACCTATAGTGATATCTTCGAATCCTTAAAGAATCTACGTAATCACCTAATGTCTCTTAACGAGGCTATTCATAAAATAAGTATTACTGACTTCAAAAATCCATTTGATAAACATACATATATTAAAATTTATAATATGCTAGCTCACCTCTTTCACAATACATCAATTCAAATTCAGGTGTATCGCAATAAAATATATTATCCTAGTCCTTCTGAAGTTCAGAAAATTCTCCGTGAGAATCATGATATTCCTGTCGCTGGGCACCTTGGTGCAAATAGAATGTTTAATAAAATTCGAGAGCAGTATTTTTGGAAGAATATGAGGACGGAAATAGAAGATTATGTAAAAAAGTGTAATTCTTGTCAGACCAACAAAGCTCTTAGGAAAATTAACCGTGCACCCATGCAGATAACTAGCACCTCCACTGCCCCCTTTGAAAGAATGTCTCTTGATATAGTTGGTCCTCTTCCTGAATCCGGCACAGCCAAAATTAAATATATTCTAACACTTCAGGACGACCTAACTAAATATTCAATAGCATATCCAATTCGAAGTACTACCGCCGAAGAAACCAGCGACTGCCTGATTCACTTTATTTCTTTGTTTGGCATACCAAAAACTATCCTTACTGATCAAGGCACAAATTTTACAGCAGAGCTATTTAAAGAAACCTGCAAATTTCTAAAGATTAAACAGCTGTGGTCATCTCCATACCATCCACAGACACAAGGCGCTCTGGAAAGAAGCCATTCCACCTTAAAAGAGTACCTTAAATCTTACATATCTGAAAACCAAGACAATTGGCCAAAATATGTATATACTGCTATGCTCGCCTATAATACATCTATACATTCAACAACAAATTTCACTCCCTACGAGTTGATTTTCGGTCATAAACCAATCCTTCCTAATTCCATATATGAACCTAACACGAATGCCTCGTATCCGGACTATATTAAGATGCTTCAACATCGCCTTAAATGCACGCGTGATAAAGCCGTCGAATTTATAAAGAAGTCGAAAGAGTCTTCCAAAGCCTATTACGATGCCCGCACAAGACCTGTAAGTTACCATGCTGGTGACTATGTGTACCTTAAAAATCACCTCCGTATGCGTAAGGCTCTATCTCCGGTCTGGAAAGGCCCTTATAAAATTATTAAGGTTAATGGTAGAAATAGTGTAACGCTATTAATAAATAGACGACACGTGTCCCATCATTTTGATGAAATAAAATTAGCTCATCGCCGTGACACCGTGTCATAATCACTTTAAGCTTGTTTTAACTTAACGTAATATTTAAGTTTAGTTAGTCTTAGTTTAACTCTTAATTATTCCTTTACAGTTCTCTGTCTTCCGCAAAAGCAATGTTCATCACAAGTTCCACGAATGCTTCCGGCATATATTTTGACCCCATTGGGTCATTAAAAATGATAGACGGTTTCCTTAGCGTACTAATTCCAATAGATATTTCATTTATTCAACCGCATATTAAGAATCTTAACGGTGTGATAGGCACTTCTAAGTTCCTATGTAAGCAGACTGCTCTGTATACCGATATCGAGTGTCTTAATTTGCACCAGCCGTTATCAATAAGATACAACGACATTATTCGAGATTACGATTCTATTTCTCACTTAATTGAATCAAGGTCTAAACGTTCAGCCTGGTTTGGGGGTATTGGCACCCTATTCAAAAATCTATTTGGTACTATGAACGAAGACGACGCAATAAATTATAGTAACGCTATTCAATTAATAGAGAAAGATCAATCTAAATTATCCGAATTAGTCAAACAAAATATATTAGTAACTACTTCAACACTCTCTTCAATAGAAGACTCAGTAAATAAAATTAGTGTCAACGAGCAGAGATTAAATGATGCTATTGATGACATAGCTTTATTCCAAAAGAACTTGACCTTGTTAGCTGATAAATTAATATTAAAAACTAAATTCAATGGAATGTTAAATTTATTAGAAAGTAGTCTCCTAACTTTATCTTTTAAACTAGAAGACACTGTAAACGCTATTATGTTTAGTAAATTAAATATTTTGTATCCTTCTATTATAAGTCCAAAACAGCTATTTACAGAGCTTGTTAATAATTATAGGTTTTTAGCTGATAATCATCAATTTCCTTTAAGTTTAACTTTAGAAAATATACACACTTTAATGAATGTTTCAGAAATTGCGAGTTATTATAATAATAACAAAGTTGTATTTGCCTTAAAAATACCTTTAGTAAATTCCAGGAGCTATGATTTATATCATAACATACCTTATCCAGTTTCTGTAACCCATGATACTTATACTATGATCATTCCCTCTACTAAATATCTAGCTATTAACAGAGATAGATCATATTATAGTAAATTAGATAATCTAAGTAGCTGTAAGACAATAAATAACCAGTACTATATATGTGACAACCTAGATACTTACTCGTGTGCCAGGATCCGATCTGCGAATCGGATATAATCTCAAAAGCATTAAAATCTGTGCCTAGTAATTGTAAGACCCAATTCATTCAAGGCCAACTAGATATTTGGCAAACGTTGTCTAACAATACATGGTTATATGTTATTACAAACCCTTCCAAATTGTCCATAGACTGTAAAGCTTCCAATACTGAAGTTATCATATCAGGCACAGGCATGATAAACTTACCTCCGTATTGTATAGCCTTTTATAAAGACTCAAGGTTAATACCCAAATATTACAAAACAATTAAAGTCCAAACAATTAAAATTAACTTTAATCTAGTAAATGACTCTTGTTGTAATTCGGAAACATTATCGAAACTTAAGCCTCAAATTCCCGTTTTAAATCTTACTAATATTAACCTTGATTCTATAACGTCACGACGAAATTTGGAAACCAGCCGCATTGTCAATAACCTTGACAAATTAATTGAAAAACCACATATTGTTTTATATGGTGAATATTATTCCTATGTAACAATAATTATATCTGTTATTATTGTAATATATATTTTGTACTATTTTGTAAGTTTATAAAATCGGGCATTTGTCATCGTCTCTTAAATAGACAAGCTTTCAAATGTAATACGGAAAAAGCTGAAGAGCTTACAGAAGTTGCTGCTAGTTCTTCCGACATTTCCGCACCTAAAATCCGTAAATCCCTTGCATAAACTTAACCTTTTAAGGATAAGTTTAGTCAAAACCCTGGGGGCTGTTATATATATGTAATGTATATGATAGTGCCCAACGGCTCTTTCTATATCCCTTGTCAGCACTTTTGATAGTTCATAATAATAAGACGCTCTCTTTGCGACAGTTCGATTCCATCATCCGCGCGTGACACTTGCCCTATTTACCGAGTCCTAAAGTAATTAAAGTGTCCTTCAATATTCATCTAAGTTTTATTTCTTTGTTTTTTAAAACCGAAATTCGGGAATCCTCATAACAGTACCCTACAGGTAACCTCGGTTCGGATTAAAAATTAGACAAAACTAAAAAAATCTCAAGATCTATGGGAGGTAGCCGACCGTGAGTGGTGTCGTTGGATGCGGCTCGGCGAGACCTATCCAACGGTGTATATATGTAAGGTAAGTTTAGTGTAAATTTTTTAATTTATCGAAGAAAAACTGTTTTTTTGGTACAAAAATATCAGTTATTTGAGCTGAAGTACAATTTAAATGTCGAAACTGATAAAATCCAAGTACACAACGTGTAGTGGACACCAGCCCCGACAAGTATGCAAATTTGAAGTGCTAATTAGACAAACTAATTAGCGAGAAACTTATAAAATAGTGAAATTTTCTTAAAAAATACTTATAAAATAGCTATAAAAGGACTATAAAATAATTTATTTCGCACCTAGACGGTATAGAACACGTCTAGGGGTTGGACGGAGCCAAGGTAAGCAGGTTAGGATCGAAAACCGCAAAGGAATACAAGACTTAATCACAAAGTGTTTTCAAATGTATGGCGGTTTCGTACCCTACAGGTAACCTCGGTTCGGATTAAAAATTAGACAAAACTAAAAAAATCTCAAGATCTATGGGAGGTAGCCGACCGTGAGTGGTGTCGTTGGATGCGGCTCGGCGAGACCTATCCAACGGTGTATATATGTAAGGTAAGTTTAGTGTAAATTTTTTAATTTATCGAAGAAAAACTGTTTTTTTGGTACAAAAATATCAGTTATTTGAGCTGAAGTACAATTTAAATGTCGAAACTGATAAAATCCAAGTACACAACGTGTAGTGGACACCAGCCCCGACAAGTATGCAAATTTGAAGTGCTAATTAGACAAACTAATTAGCGAGAAACTTATAAAATAGTGAAATTTTCTTAAAAAATACTTATAAAATAGCTATAAAAGGACTATAAAATAATTTATTTCGCACCTAGACGGTATAGAACACGTCTAGGGGTTGGACGGAGCCAAGGTAAGCAGGTTAGGATCGAAAACCGCAAAGGAATACAAGACTTAATCACAAAGTGTTTTCAAATGTATGGCGGTTTCGTACCCTACAGGTAACCTCGGTTCGGATTAAAAATTAGACAAAACTAAAAAAATCTCAAGATCTATGGGAGGTAGCCGACCGTGAGTGGTGTCGTTGGATGCGGCTCGGCGAGACCTATCCAACGGTGTATATATGTAAGGTAAGTTTAGTGTAAATTTTTTAATTTATCGAAGAAAAACTGTTTTTTTGGTACAAAAATATCAGTTATTTGAGCTGAAGTACAATTTAAATGTCGAAACTGATAAAATCCAAGTACACAACGTGTAGTGGACACCAGCCCCGACAAGTATGCAAATTTGAAGTGCTAATTAGACAAACTAATTAGCGAGAAACTTATAAAATAGTGAAATTTTCTTAAAAAATACTTATAAAATAGCTATAAAAGGACTATAAAATAATTTATTTCGCACCTAGACGGTATAGAACACGTCTAGGGGTTGGACGGAGCCAAGGTAAGCAGGTTAGGATCGAAAACCGCAAAGGAATACAAGACTTAATCACAAAGTGTTTTCAAATGTATGGCGGTTTCGTACCCTACAGGTAACCTCGGTTCGGATTAAAAATTAGACAAAACTAAAAAAATCTCAAGATCTATGGGAGGTAGCCGACCGTGAGTGGTGTCGTTGGATGCGGCTCGGCGAGACCTATCCAACGGTGTATATATGTAAGGTAAGTTTAGTGTAAATTTTTTAATTTATCGAAGAAAAACTGTTTTTTTGGTACAAAAATATCAGTTATTTGAGCTGAAGTACAATTTAAATGTCGAAACTGATAAAATCCAAGTACACAACGTGTAGTGGACACCAGCCCCGACAAGTATGCAAATTTGAAGTGCTAATTAGACAAACTAATTAGCGAGAAACTTATAAAATAGTGAAATTTTCTTAAAAAATACTTATAAAATAGCTATAAAAGGACTATAAAATAATTTATTTCGCACCTAGACGGTATAGAACACGTCTAGGGGTTGGACGGAGCCAAGGTAAGCAGGTTAGGATCGAAAACCGCAAAGGAATACAAGACTTAATCACAAAGTGTTTTCAAATGTATGGCGGTTTCGTACCCTACAGGTAACCTCGGTTCGGATTAAAAATTAGACAAAACTAAAAAAATCTCAAGATCTATGGGAGGTAGCCGACCGTGAGTGGTGTCGTTGGATGCGGCTCGGCGAGACCTATCCAACGGTGTATATATGTAAGGTAAGTTTAGTGTAAATTTTTTAATTTATCGAAGAAAAACTGTTTTTTTGGTACAAAAATATCAGTTATTCGAGCTGAAGTACAATTTAAATGTCGAAACTGATAAAATCCAAGTACACAACGTGTAGTGGACACCAGCCCCGACAAGTATGCAAATTTGAAGTGCTAATTAGACAAACTAATTAGCGAGAAACTTATAAAATAGTGAAATTTTCTTAAAAAATACTTATAAAATAGCTATAAAAGGACTATAAAATAATTTATTTCGCACCTAGACGGTATAGAACACGTCTAGGGGTTGGACGGAGCCAAGGTAAGCAGGTTAGGATCGAAAACCGCAAAGGAATACAAGACTTAATCACAAAGTGTTTTCAAATGTATGGCGGTTTCGTACCCTACAGGTAACCTCGGTTCGGATTAAAAATTAGACAAAACTAAAAAAATCTCAAGATCTATGGGAGGTAGCCGACCGTGAGTGGTGTCGTTGGATGCGGCTCGGCGAGACCTATCCAACGGTGTATATATGTAAGGTAAGTTTAGTGTAAATTTTTTAATTTATCGAAGAAAAACTGTTTTTTTGGTACAAAAATATCAGTTATTTGAGCTGAAGTACAATTTAAATGTCGAAACTGATAAAATCCAAGTACACAACGTGTAGTGGACACCAGCCCCGACAAGTATGCAAATTTGAAGTGCTAATTAGACAAACTAATTAGCGAGAAACTTATAAAATAGTGAAATTTTCTTAAAAAATACTTATAAAATAGCTATAAAAGGACTATAAAATAATTTATTTCGCACCTAGACGGTATAGAACACGTCTAGGGGTTGGACGGAGCCAAGGTAAGCAGGTTAGGATCGAAAACCGCAAAGGAATACAAGACTTAATCACAAAGTGTTTTCAAATGTATGGCGGTTTCGTACCCTACAGGTAACCTCGGTTCGGATTAAAAATTAGACAAAACTAAAAAAATCTCAAGATCTATGGGAGGTAGCCGACCGTGAGTGGTGTCGTTGGATGCGGCTCGGCGAGACCTATCCAACGGTGTATATATGTAAGGTAAGTTTAGTGTAAATTTTTTAATTTATCGAAGAAAAACTGTTTTTTTGGTACAAAAATATCAGTTATTTGAGCTGAAGTACAATTTAAATGTCGAAACTGATAAAATCCAAGTACACAACGTGTAGTGGACACCAGCCCCGACAAGTATGCAAATTTGAAGTGCTAATTAGACAAACTAATTAGCGAGAAACTTATAAAATAGTGAAATTTTCTTAAAAAATACTTATAAAATAGCTATAAAAGGACTATAAAATAATTTATTTCGCACCTAGACGGTATAGAACACGTCTAGGGGTTGGACGGAGCCAAGGTAAGCAGGTTAGGATCGAAAACCGCAAAGGAATACAAGACTTAACCCATTCACTGCCTATCTAAAAAGTAACAATATTACCCAGATGCCGCCATACTGTACTATGCAGCCCGCCCATCGGCGGTCCCGGCATCTTAATTATGTATTTTTGCCCGCCCATTGGCGTTTTCGGCATGAAGCTGCAGATTCCGATATTAATCGTTTGATATATTCAGTTTACTTGTACTGTACCGTGCGCAAAGCGTGTATGTGCAGTTTTCTGCGTTATTCCCGGCAAAGGTGTGAGAATTTTATTACTTATTAGCCGAAATAGTAATGGAGTCTAAAGGTAAGTCATATCTTTTATTTAATTGTTTAAGATGAAACGAAACCGTGTAAACTTATTGCATTGTTGTTGCGTGTGTGTAATTTAGCTAATTTATAAATAATGAAATCCAAAATGTTTTAGAAACCGTACATTTATTGGCTTTTACAAAAAGTCAGGTGTCGTCAACATTTTGTATACTTACTGCATTAAATTAGTAAAGAGTTGGTATTTATTTTTCTCTTAACAGCGTTTTATTCTGGGTAATCTTAGTAAAGGAAAGTGTTTTTTTTTCAGACTCTAAAACTGAATTTAGTGCTGAGAATAATATGGAAGAAATCAGACGTCTAATAAAAATGAAGATGAAGAAAATTAGCAGCAGACAAACAGAAGATGCAAGTACTCAGACTGAAGATGATTTTGGATTGCCTCCATGCAATTGTAAAAAAAATTTGGTGGCTTTTTCCATAAGGCGCCTAGTGGAGAATGTGCCTGATAATCGTCTGATCGAATTTCTAAATGACGTCGAAATTCTTGTAAATAATTATAAAGAAAACTGAAATTAGTTATGTCATCTAACTTTTTGCGTTCTTTTTTAATAAAAAAAAAAACAAATTTAAATAGGTAATCAGTATCTTTTATTTGCAAATGAACATCTTAATCACTTTTCAACAATTTGTATTACAACCCTCGAATCGTAGGTACATGAAGAGATTTTCTTGTTTACAATATACATAAAGGGTTGACTTTGAACATAGATCAGTACCGGTGGTATGGCTTAAAACAATTTAAACATAGTCCTGGTTGATCGGGGCATTTAGGGCAGTAAAATATAGTGTCTACGCGTTTTTTTTGCTTCGCACATTGTCGGCACTGTTTCCTTTTAGCCCGCCGAGTATTAGGTTCTTTATTGATTTGTCTTGGGAAATGAATTGGACCAATCGCCAAAGGTATTTCCTCAAGGGGATGTACATTTGGCAATAATCTTTCGAGAATATTTACACGAAAGTCGTATAAACTTATATTCAGTTTTTTGTTTGATTTAAATAATTGGTAAGAATTAATTAAACACACTTCAATCAAATGAATTATTACCTTTTTATACCACCGAATTGATTTATGTTCGCCTGTATAATATGATAGCATTTGGTCATGCTTATCCACATTTCGCATGTATTTATTATATTTAATTATAGCTCGTGGTTTCAAAGAGGTGCTGTTTCTGGTACGATGTCTGACTTCTACTAAGTCACTATTATGCTCGCTTGAAAGAAACAGCACCTCCCGTTTGTCCATCCATTTAGCTAAGGTTATATTATTGATATCATGCAGTATAATGCACTCGCCCTTTTTAATTTTTGTTTTTAATAATTCTTTGGGATTCCCCTGTCTATGCCTTTTGAGTGTTCCCGTGCAAAATGTGCCGCTGTTTAATAAATCTCTCGTGAGAGGAATGCTGCAGTAAAAATTATCCACGTACAGCGAGTGGCCCATATTTTTAAGATCATCCATAAGTAAATGGACAACTTTGTTGGTATGTCCGCGCCCAGAAACTAATGGGTCTTTTGATCCCGCATATAAATGTGTTTTAAAAATTGTGCCTGTATTATCGGCTAAATTATAAAACTTCAGTCCATAGCCGCTGGCTTTAGATTTCATATATTGGCGGTAACTTAGTCTTCCTCGCCATAACATCAGTGACTCATCAATTGTGATTTCTCTTGTGGGATGATAAATATTTCGCATGTTTTTATTTATTTCGTCAATTAACGATTTAATTTTATGTAAGCTAGCATTTCCTGCCACTTTTTGGACGTTCAATGCCCTCATTATGTTCAAAAACTTGTTTCTGGACATGTATTTTCTGAAAATATCATTTTTAAATAAATAATGCGTTTTCCAGTAGTCAGAAATTCTATTATATTGAATAGTTCCCATATGTATGGTCAATCCAATAAAAGATTTTAACTCTTCTATATCTATTGGCTGCCATTCTTTCATTCTACTGTGCATAGCAGAAGCCGTATTTTTTAATTCCTCGCCATACCTGTTGGTGCATGTTAAAATCAAATTTAAAATCGAAGGACACAAAACCAAAAAAAAGAAATCAATCGGCTCTTTCTCCCGCATGTCAACTTTTAATCCAGGAGTCGCTGTAAATTCAATATTATTTTTGTTTGGTGCATTTCCATAATGCCATTCGTGGG
>NW_020800118.1:0-31388 GCF_003590095.1 Trichoplusia ni
CCTGGCCGGCGTCACGCGCCCCGAGGAGTGCGCGCCACTACGAGCAGCACGCGGCGCGCCGCCGCCACCCCGCCGCGCCGCAGGACCTGCCCGACCGCCTCCTGGTACTGCACAATACTATACCCCGCTAGCTACCGCCTGGCCGGCGTCACGCGCCCCGAGGAGTGCGCGCACTACGAGCAGCACGCGGCGCGCCGCCGCCACCCCGCCGCGCCGCAGGACCTGCCCGACGCCTCCTGGTACTGCACAATACTATACCCCGCTAGCTACCGCCTGGCCGGCGTCACGCGCCCCGAGGAGTGCGCGCACTACGAGCAGCACGCGGCGCGCCGCCGCCACCCCGCCGCGCCGCAGGACCTGCCCGACCGCCTCCTGGTACTGCACAATACTATACCCCGCTAGCTACCGCCTGGCCGGCGTCACGCGCCCCGAAGCCGATCGTAGTCAGCTCTCGGCCCCCCTGCATATTGTCATCATGACGTTCAAGGTCTACCGCGTCAACGACCACGTGTTCTAAGCGACGCATGTTTTATAATCTTATTAGTGATACGGGAATTTTTCATACACCTTTTTTTAAGTTGATTGTACAAACTCTGTGTTACTTCTAATCCCTCCAACAACATGTGTGTAAAGTTTCACGACGATGGTTTGCAACAAAAAAATACATTCATAGCGCTGCGTCCGCCTTGTTGCCGACATACCAGTTCGGTCCTGGCATTCTCACTATCGGAAAACATTTTCTATAACTTTGAGAGCATTAGTGACAGGGTATTATTATAATAGGTCTTCCATAATATTTTTTTAGGTTGCGTAATATTCATTGTTATTGATATAATTGTATGCCAGTAGGGTGTGATGATGAACCGTGTAGTTTTGGGTTTGATCCCGTATAACTATTGTTTTCGCCAGGGCAGCAAGTGGGTGTCTGGAAATCAGCCAGACAAAAGAGCAAACGCAGAACAGCATGCAGCCGCTAAGAAAAAGGTTAGTCAAAAAGCTTATTCCAAAAATATTACTGACTCTATTTAAGGTAGCAAATCGTAAATTTTGCGAGGCCCGCCCGCTACAAATTGAAAACTGAACCCACGGGAACATAAAGTCGGGATAAAAAAAAGCTATCCTACGTGCTAATTCTGGTTTTAAACTATCTGTACCAAGTTTAGTCTCTATATCCGTTCAGTGGTTTTTTGCGAGAAAGAGCAAGAAACGTCCATACTTCCACAGATACAAACTTTCGCATTTATAATATTAGGGGAGGATCTACACTATCTGTGCTTAAATATTGACTATTCAGTCAACATTTTGTTACAATCTCTTTAAACGATCATATTCGTAAGATGTTTTCCGGTGCCTGGTATAAAACATTTTCTTGATGTCTGTGCGACAGAGACGGCGAAAGCGGCTCAAGTTCCACCAGCCAAGGTGCACACGGGACGGAAGTACCGGCATGTGGATGCTCCAAAAAGAGCTTATGCAGCAACAGCAGCGGCGGATGCTCGAGGCATCTGCTGACCAATAACGAGATACAGGTATTGTGCCACGTGGTAATTGGCTCCAAAAAGCCCTCGGTGATCCATTTAGAAAACTACGAGCGATCTCGATACTAGCGAACCCAAGTTAGCCGCTGAGCAAAATTGGAAATGGAGGCAGTTAATTGTTTCCCTTGGACTTGGACACATCGAACTTAGTGTTGCGTTTGGTTTTCGTTGATTTTCGTCCTAGATCCTGGCTTACAGGAGTTGCAATGAGGTACATGTGTGGCGGGTTAGTCCCAATAAAAAAGAAGATGGGAAGTGTGTAATTTTAGATACATTGCGACTGTAATGCGTCTGACCAAAACTATAACCTACTTTATTTCGTGCTGTATTAAAAACACTGCTAATGCTTGGATATGTTGCTGCCCGTGACCCTGGCTAGTTTTTGGCCTTAGGAACTTTCAAATCTACTATTGAGATGACAAAATTCATTATGTGATTTCGTGACCTAAAATATTTCAAGAAACGGCAAAATGCAAGCAGTGGTATAACGTTATTTCTGTAACACATTTCTAAATAATAAATTTTACCATGTCAACCTAGTATATAGCTAATTCAAATTTTTAACAACATGAGTCACGTTTTGTGTCATTTAAAAACAGCAAAATCTTTGCATGCGGTATTTATGAGCCTCATGCACGCGACCTTTGATTTCTTTGAGTTTTAATTATTTAGCAAATTCGACAAATATATGTTCTAGTTTCATTTAGGTCAAATAAACCATCTTGGACGAAGTTAATAATATAATGCCAACTTTACATATTGCGTTACAGATATTTATTTATACTACTACAATACAGCGTTAACTTAGTCATATAGACTCAAATAGTAGGACAACGATAAGCATACGGCTATTGTTCGTGTTATTTACTTAGGTACCCAAACATAATATGTTTACGTAAATATCATTTGATATGTATTTTATATTGTTTCAACAGCTGTGTTCGGCTCTGAGCCTGCCGGCGGCGCAGTACGTGACGATGAAGGGCGTGCTGCTGCGGCGCGCGGCGGCGCCCGACTGCGAGCTGGACCTGGCCGTGCGACAGTACCTGGCGGCCGCCGGCTGGGTGCCCAACTAGACACGCGGCCTGTCTCACGCCGAGCGGCGACCTCTACACCCGAACTGCAGCCGAACAATGCCGACAACAGCCGAATGCTGCACAGCGAAACACAATCTACAAGTACGCCGTACGCGCTGTCAAATCAGTTTGTTTTTTTTACACGAGTTGACTTACGTGTATTTATAAGGTATGAACGTAATTAAAATGTTTAAATGAATGCTTCTTGGTTAACTGCGGTTTTGATGTAAGCTATAAATATTTAACGTAATTCGGGTTTCGTCAATGTCATGTGATGCACTGATTGTAGATCGCTAGCTTTGTATTTATTGTAGTCTTTTAACGTAGGGATGTCACGGTAAACTTGGTATTAAATTATTGGTTGGGTGTAAATAAGAGTTATTGTCACCTTGTAAAACAACATAAAGTTTTGACAGCGCGTACACAGCGGTATGTATTCACTGCGGTATACGGTTCATATTGGTAATTGGTTATCCGACGGTTGTGAAACAGGTCTTTCCCTAGGATATATTGATATATTGTTTCTATCTTACAAAATATAAGTACTTGTTAACAGTTTCATAGAAGAATCTTAGTAAAGACGCAAATGTTCCAAGTTATGCAAGTCTTTAGGTGCTTGTTACGTTTCCTTAGAACAGTGATCCTTCTTTAGTTAGATAAATTGACAGCCTGTCAATGTACGATTTTACACGAAGATAACCTCATGTTGTAAAACTGCTCTCATAGAGCATTGTAAATATTGTATGTCAGTGTATATACGGTTTTATTTTATTTCTCGGCTGTGCTTGACTTAGAGAGACGGGAAGCTTATCAAGGGACATTGTTTGCGAATTCGAGGTATCACCCTGTTGGTTAGCGGAGTTCATGTAGTTGTGTGGAAGCAGGGCGGATTATCTGATAAATCTAACAAACACCACTTATCTGTGTTTGTTCTTGTCCCGCGGTTATTCACCTCGCGAAACTTGTTATGAAATGCAATCTAATCAGAACTATTATGCGCTCATTTCTACCTACATCAGTTAGTACATGTCAAGAGACAATTCTCTTCACAATTACTAAAATTTGAGCTATTGTAAACAACATTTTTACATAATGGGTCGAATTCGTAGATATTGTATAGGGTTAGAATTTCATTAATCTCTGAAAATATTTTGTAATCAAACGTAAACATGCACAGTCGGGTATCGTTTTCAAAAATGTAATTTTAGATGCCAGGTATTACAGCAATAAAAAGCATCTAGCTATTTTGATAGCCAAAATTATATTGTATAGGCTTAGTTAATGGAGTAACGTACAAATTATGCTGGAAGTATATGAGGCAATCTCTAGAAATTTTGATTTTTAAAGATGTAAATTAGGCAAAGATTTCGTGTTTAGTAGGTATGTTACATGCTGTTCGTATCGTCAAACTTTACATTACGTAAAGTAACTAATTGTCTCATATGAATAAATTCGGTTTTAAACTTGACAACCAGGTTTCATATCTATAAAATGCGCAATCTTTGATGTAGTAAAATAGATGGCGGTACCATCGCAGAATGTATACGCGTTTTAGTTTACGTTGCGCTCGCAACTGTTTTGATGTTTGTATGGACCCGAGGGCTCCATATTGTTAGCTAATTTCTAGTGTACTAGCTAAATGACTAAACGATACAATTTAGAATACTTATAACACTTACCTCTGCGTTCTGAAAGGCCAGTTTACTGAAAATATATTAATCGTCGGTAAATATTAAATTGCTGTGATTGATTAGACTTTTGTCAATTAAGCAAATTAATTGTTACCTATTCAATTGGATAAGCTACTGATGAGCCTTTCAGAAACTTAGGTTAGTATTCCGTTACGGTACAGATGTGAAATAAACTGAGGTTTTACCTCGTTGCTCTGAACCAAAGTAGTGATAGGGTTGAAATTGCGACAGCATAAAAAGAACACTTTTCAAATTAGGGCCAAGACACGCAAATTACTATATCATCATATTTAGACCATCATCATAATTATGTTATTACTATAATCCTATTTTCTCTCATGATTTTCTTAATATTGTTTGTTTGTTTTGACTCCCAAGAAGTGTGCGTCGAATTGTTACATACTTTCTTAAGATTGATCAGAGATCAATCTTCAATCATTCAATGTTTCGATTCAAGACAGGATCTCGTGAACACCATTAACATCACAAATTGTATGTTTACAAATGTCGTTTGAACCAAGGTGCTAATATTTGAATATTTGTGCAGCACCTTTCTTAGCGCACTTACAAATTCTTGAAAAGTGTTATTTATAAGTTTGTATCGTAATAATCATACATCGAAGTCCAATGTTACTTAACTTTTATTATGTAACAGTGGCTGTGGTAGACTTTACTGAAATTATCTTATGTCTTACTGTGCTATAAGGTAAAAGATTTTCCTCATTAATTACAGTAATATAAACAAAATTTAATGGTAAGTATTATCGATGCGACGATTCTTTATGCCGTATGGCTCGACGGGTTAATAAAGACGTGAATTAAACAAAAATGGATGGAACGGTATAATTTGATCTCTCTTAATGTAAATGTTTATCTGCATTTTATTTTATTATTTAAAATAGAGTTTATTTATTAACGGAACTAGGTTTCTCCGAATGATTCCAAAAAGTAAAGTAGTTTTAAAGATATCAATTTTGATTGGATATTCGTTGTTGGCGTTTGGAAGTCGGCTCACTTGCGACGTCAATATGTCAAGAAATAAAGAAGCTGAAGTATTTTAATAATTAAGTCTTAAGAAATATTGCAATAACAATATCCAGATTAGGTGAATGCGATTTGACCCTTATGACATGTTTTGGGTAGTTTTAGTATATTTATGTGTGTGGGTATGAGAAATTGCAAGTAAGGTGTTGATATCATATTATCTTCCCATCGCCTTCTGTAGGACATTATTTTTAGCTGTTATATTTTAGGGTATTTCTGTGCATTCACTATTTTGGCTCAAATGTACATAAGATGTAAAAGTACAACTTGATATTGTAATTATAACTGATTTATAATTTAATTAAATTCAATAAAATACATTTTGAAATGTGTGCATTTTTATTGCTCCCGACGAGTACCTACTTAAGTTTATTCATCATTGGTTTTGGCATGTCTTCCAAAGACGCTGGCGCGGGTCTGTTGTAAAACCACTGGTGCCGTAATGCCTGAAATTAGTATCAAATTATAGTTAAGATTAAAAATTAACATTTATGATACTCTTTCACGTATTAGTGTTGATAAAAAAACAGTCGCCAAAGACAAATATTTCAAGATTACTTGCTAAAGTTGCTATAGGATTCATAGAAACTGAGTATACCTCTTTTGCTGATATCCTCTTATCAGCATCATACATTATGAAGGACTTGACAAGGTGCACAGCGTGAGGCTCCACTCCCGGCAGTAGTTCTGGCCAGGGTGTCGGTGATGACTCGGGGAAAGTGATCTTATGGAAGTCTGGTAACTCTGAATGTCCTGGCCAGGTCTCCTCTGTAGGCGTGCCTAAGTGTTGCAACACAATCGCCAGCTGTTCAATGTCTGATTCCCCCTTGAATAAAGAAGAAAGGATCTAATCACACGTTAATTTTCATTTATTTTTAACTAGCTGTTGCCCGCGACTTCGTCTGCGTGGTTAGAAGATATAAGTTATGACTTTTTCTTCGCTCCTATTGGTCGCAGCGTGATGATATATAGCCTAAAACCTCTCTCGATGAATGGTCTATTCAACACAAAAATATTTTTTCAATTTGAACCAGTAGTTCCTGAGATTAGCGCGTTCAAACAAACAAACAAACAAACTCTTCAGCTTTATATATTAGTATATAAGTATATTAGTATATAGATGCCAACGATATCTTCGCTACGTTTCATCGATTTTTAATTTCTCGCGCGGAGATTTTAATATTACGATAACTCATTACCTATTCACTTTTTTGGTGTAGTTGTAAAAGGCAATTTTGTTCTATATTACATGTATAATATATCTAACTTATTTATTTGGATAAGGATTAATACTGTATTGTTAAAAATAGGTTCGTAAATAACCCATAATTTTACTGTATTAAGAAAACACATAAAAATGGTTATTGTGGGTTATCCTTGGAAGATAGACATATACCCACCGCGGACTTTTTTGTAGATTTATTAAAGAGGTACAAACCCGCCATACATAGTTTTGTTGTAACTCAAAAGGTTTTGGGCAGCGTTCTCGAGGAAATCTCTCGAATGGCTTAATTTTTTCCGACATGTTTAACTAATATCGTTGTAATATTGTCAGTTTACACAAAACCTAAACTTATTATACACTAAAACCTTCCTCAAGAATTGCTCTATCTATTGTTGAAAACCGCATCAAAATCCGTTGCGTAGTTTGAAAGATTTAAGCGTTCATAGGGACATACAACATGATGACAGAAAAAGCGACTTTGTTTTATACTATGTAGTGAGTAGTGATTTTGCTTTTTATGTCTAAAGGTCGAATATTTGCAAATAGAATATTTTGATACATCTTCACCTTCCGTCTTGTGTCTAAAAGTATAAATATAAAACATTTAAAGAGTCCACGAAATTATAAATTAATTTAGCAACATATACTAACGGCAAAGAGTGCTTGTTTCGTTATCAATTCTGCCAATATACATCCAACGGCCCATAGGTCAACTTTTTCATTGTATACCTTGCCGCCGTACAACAACTCGGGAGCTCTATACCATCTAAAAAAGGTAATATGAAGAGTTTCAAAGTTAAATAGGTATTAATGTGAATATACTTTACCGTTAAGTATATTTTACCTTGTGGCAACTTGATGTGAATATGGTCTTCCTCCATCGGGCCAGTAGAGTCTAGCTAGACCTAAATCCGCGATCTTCAAATCCCTTCATGGTTTATAAGGAGGTTTGCAGGTTTCAAGTCCTAATAAAAGTAATTTTAGAAGTTGCTATAGTCAAATAGTTGGACAGTCTTACGCAAAGAATTAATAAAAAAAAACGACTTCAAAAAAAAAAAAACTGCATTTAAAATAAACCTACGAATTAAATTATTATATCAACTAGGTAATTAATGCTAACGGTGTCGCAACTGTCGTATTACTTATTAACGAACTTTGATAATTATTATTATACTTAGTTTTCAATGGAACTAATGTACCTAAGTATTTAATTTGCCTACAAACAAACGACACTATTTTAAATGTTATCCCTTACATTTTCAGTTTCAGACCAGTATATTAATAAATCGCATCAAAATCGGTTCAGGTGTTTTGAGCATGAGGCAAACTAGGCAAAAATTCTAACAAACAACAGACTTAAACAGATTTATATTGGTATCGTGTATGAAATACCTGTGTAGGAAGATACTGTTTAGGTATTCTAGGTATCTACTTTTAAGGGTGTCATATTATGTAGTCATTAAAAACAAATAGCAATGGTTTTGTAATGAATATTGACTTACCCTATGCATTACATAATGCGCGTGCATGTAACGAGTGCCTTTCAACAGCATTTGCGCGTAAGTCTTGACCCTCGGAAGGGTCAGCTCCTGCTGTGTGTGATGCAGCATATCCCACAGCCCTGAGCACATGTACTCCAGAACTAGCACCAGGCTCATACCGCGGGGGAACATGTCGTGGAGTTTTATTATCTGTGGAGATATATTTCAGTACAAAAAAACGTAAGTAAGGCGTCCCCAGCAGGCAAAATGTTAGCCGTTGACTGAGTTTGCGGCATAACGATTTATTACGCCTTTCCATATATTTGAAATGGAGTGTCCACAGATTCCTGGTTTTGCAATCACTGTACAGTTTGTACGCACAATGCTTTAAGCGCACAGTTTGCCTACTGGGACGAGGCCTAAGAAGCAAAAACTGCTAATAAGAAGCCTTGCTTACATATTTACATCGAAGCAGCTGCAACGCTTTTATCTCCCTCATAACGTTCACTGGAATGCCATCCTCGAGGTTTTTAATAAGTATCTTCTTTAGGGCTACCTCGCGTCCCGTGGGAATGTGTCTTGCCTTGAAGACCAGCCCATGGGCACCCTCCCCCGATGCGACCAATCACTGAATAGTTAGCCACGTCGTTATCCATTATCATAATTAGAATAACGTTAGGTACATATCTTGTGACAGGTAAATGGCGAACCTATAAAAGAAAACCGTTTTATCCTATTCTTTCAAGACAACATAAACAAGGCTATTTGTCTGAGGATTTTGACTGATTGTTGTGACGTTCGTGCATCGTTGCTATGGTAACAAAAGTATGGTGCGTTACGAAGGTGTCTACTTTATATTGTATACTAAAGTAACATGACCATTTATAGATCCCTTTTATTTTACACCTCAGGGAAAATTTTATCTTTAATTTCGGACACCGATACTAATTATTATAAAAAGGGACCGTCCCGTTCAAAGCCTGACAGTCCCGCTCAAACGGGATGCTTGGTCACGAATAAAGAACGTTACGCTTCAGGTGACAGTGGTTCCGCCGTGAAAAGATAGGAGTCAGTATATTTATGTAGTAGCATCGAGGAATGAAATAAGGTACCGGTTGTATACCGAAAATAATTTATTATCATAAGCGTACATTTATTTTTAGTATTTTTAATATAATACAACTCTAATTAAGTCACTCGCTAATATTCGTAGGTATGTAGGATACCTACAGACTAAATTTCTAGGATCAACTGTACTTATTTTAAATAAACAGGTTCCCTCTCACACTCATAACTGTATATGTAATTATGGAGCTACAGCTTATCATAATTTATGTAGTAGTTACTTACACCCAGACGTACCTAGACATGTAGTACAACATGCGGGGTATTGGGTAACAACACACGGCTTTTATTTATACAACCAGACACACGTCCTTAGCGAAACATACTCTTGAAGTTCACATTTGTGTTATGAGAAAGTACTTTCTTACAAATAGTAATCTCTCGTCGCCTGCCAAGTCCACATAACTTGTTTTATCAATTGAGTCGCACAACTTGCACGCTGCAATTATCAAGGCATCTTTTGTACAATTAGTGCAGTTGATAATTTCGCATCACAGTTGCAGTGCTCATTCGGGAGCTTTATCGAAGTGAGTTCATATTTATACATTGCTAAGTTTGTAATTCTTTGCCTATATGGTGTCACCTCATCAATGTAATCAATTTATCGGTTAGGACGATGAAATAATGTTTGCACAGCTGTTAATTTACTGTATTATAACAGTATTTACTTACCTACGAGTGTTTTCTGTGAAGTTTTGTCTCTTATTAATATAGGTACGTTATCAGTGAACGGACATATTTATAGTGATATCTCTTTAATCCAGGTGGACATGGGCTGATGAAGTTTTGTGCTGTTTTAGTGCTTGCATATCTAAGCCAAGCAGTGGAAGGTGCATCGATACTTGCTCTTTTCTCTTCATTGTCTTACACCGACCACTTAGTTTTCAGAGGATATGTATCGTTACTCGCTCAGAAAGGACATTCAGTTGTTGTTATGACAGCATATCCAGGACATTTCCGTTATCCAGAAGCCGAAAATATAATTGAAATTGATGTCGGTGAAGATTCGTCGCTGTATTGGGAGGAATATAGAAAATTAATGACGAATACCGATGACTTATATCAGCGTTTGAAAGCTATTAACGAATTCTCGGTTAAACTGGCGATAGTGCAATTAAAGTCGAAACAAATGACGGCGCTATTCATTAACCCGAACGTCATCTTTGATCTGGTCATCACGGAAGCTGATGTGCCGTTACTTTATGCGGTAGCTGAAAAATATAAGGCTCCTCACATCGCTATTACTACATCCAGTGGCAAGATCCATCAGCATGAATCTAAGGGCAATCCCATCCATCCTCTTTTGTATCCGGATGTAAATTCTCTTAGCTACAGGAACTCGAGTATTTGGGACAAAGTTGTCGAGTTCTATCGCAATATTCAGACTAGAGCTGAGTACTACAACAACTATCTTCCACTTTGTGAACTGGCTGCTAACAGATACTGGGTTTGAAGCGCAGTCTTCAACAAGTAGAGAATGATATTGACTTACTGTTTATTGCTAGCAATCCTGTATTGAGTGGGAGTAGACCAAGTGTGCCAGCTGTTATTTATGTCGACCGCATGCATATAAAGCCAGGCTTAGGTATGCCGCAGGTATGACGTCAATCATCGAGTGAACGGGTAAGAAAACTAGCGGCTTATCCTAATAGGATGTAATTTTTGGCAGGATTTGAGGAATCTGCTGGATTCATCTACTAAAGGCGTTGTGTACTTCAGTTTGGGAGCGATGCAGGAGGCTGAACAGCTCTCGCCAGCAATACTGCAAACTTTGGCAGAATGTTTCCGAGAACTACCGTTTACAGTGCTCTGGAAGATCGGTAATACGACTATGTTTGACAAGCCCGAAAATGTCATTGCTCGGTCCTGGTTCCCTCAGCAACAAGTTTTGGGTAAGAAATGAGTCGTATAGAATCATAGGCGGCCATCTCATTTTTTGGCAGTTTTTAGTTATTTATTAAAAAAAAAGTAAAAAATTGAATTAAACGGTTTTATTCGACAACACAGAACCAAACGTGGCTATTTTCCTTGCAAATCCTTTGTCAAATCGTAGTTTAGTTACAAAGATGGCAATCTTCTGCATGTTCAGAATCAAACTCGGCGCTTGTGCTCACTCGACCAATCACAGCAGTGCATTTGGTCACGCGACAAGATGGCGACAAATAAGTTTTTAGTACATTTTATTCTCCGGATTTAATTGATTTAAAGCTGTGTTAAAGATAAAAAGTTGTGTTAAATTTAGTAATAAGAAACAATGGAGGTCCACCCATCAGAAACTATAAATACTATAGCTAGAAAACGAAAAAGAAACCCAGACAAATGGAAAAAAAACATAGCTAAAAGAAACAGGTAAGTTGGGTGCCTAGGGTTGGCACATAAGCTTTTACTCTTACGACATAAAATTTAATTTGATTTTATTTTCTTTACCTATTTTAATAATCCAACGAATCAGGACAGGTTCGGTGCCTTGCGCTTATTAAGTTGCTTATTTTATGCCGTAAAGATGTGTAGGTAAACTTGTGCTATTCTTATATTACCTACATTTCTTTCGTTGGTGATTAGACTGATTAGTAACGTTGTATTGGTGATTATGAATAAGCGCTGTTTTATCGGTGTTGGTGGGTGCTTGGGTTTGATGTTAAAACTTTATTTCAGATATTCTGCGAAAAGTTTACCTACGCGTGTCTGCGAACATGATCAACCGGCATTTAGGTGTTCCAGCATAAAAACAACTGAGATGCTTAAGTTACATCAAAATTTTTATGTTCACCCAAGCAAGAAAACGCAAGATGCCATCATTTTAAAACTATGTTCCATAAAACCCATTGGTAAGAGGACAACTAGCAGAGTAACTAAACAAACATCGATAAAATACTCAGTATTTGTTGGTGGGTCGAAAGTACCCATATGTCAAAAATTTTTTTTGAGTATTTTTGGTGTCACCAAGCATAGGGTCAGTTATGTAATGAAAAAATTTTTTTACGTTGGTGAAATTTCACATGAAGCTCGCGGTGGGTTCCGTCAGCATGAAAAATTTTCTGAACAAAAGCAGTCTGTGAAACAATTTATCCAAAATTTAAAATGCATGGAGTCCCATTATTGCCGTAAGTCTAAATGTGCTGAACGTCAATATCTACCACCGGAACTTAATATTAAAAAGTTATATAATATGTATAAACATTCTGAACACATGAAACCTGACGTAAAATTGTCATATTTTCGTTACGTGTTTAATAACTTTTTTAACATAGGGTTCGGTTCCCCGCAGACTGATGTATGCTCAACATGTCTAGAACTTTCTGAAAAACTTAAATTAGTAACTAATGCTGCTGAAAAAAATGCATTGATAACCCAAAAAAGAGTTCATAAATTAAGAGCAAAGGCATTCTTTGATAAATTGCGTGAGCAGAGGGATGACCTGAAAATCATATCGTTTGATTGTCAAAAAAATCTACCCATTCCAAAGTTACCGGACCAAATTTGTTACTACAGCCGTCAACTTTACTTATATAACTTCACCATGGTGGAAGGATCCTCTAATCAGCCAATGACAAGAGATAACGTATTTGCATATTGTTGCACAGAAGATGAATTCCATAAAGATTCTAATTTAATTTCCTCGGCTATTTACCACAGACTAAATGAAACGGACAAAACTGGCATCAAAACTATACGCTTAGTAGCTGATGGTTGCGGCGGACAAAATAAAAATTCTATTGTCATTGCGGCATGCTCTAAGTGGCTGTTATCTTGTTCAGCTATTAAAAGCATTGAAATTGTCTTCCCGGTCACAGGACACTCATACATGCCACCAGATCGCACATTTGGCGTAATAGAAAAAAAATTAAAGAGGCAGGACGTTATATTACACCCAGACGAGTTGAAAGAGGTCATATCTCAAACTTCAACAGTTTTACAGTTTGGAGATGAATGTCCTGTATATGATTGGAGAGAAGCAGCTCGAAAAATACTGGCGCCAACTACTTCATGGAGGGTTAGATTTAAAGAGTGCAAAAGATTTATTTTGGTCCGATCTAAAAAACCGGGTAACATACTTGTGCGAGGTGAAACTTTGTATAAAAGTGACATTGGTACTGCTACTAATATTTGCAAACGGCAGAAAAGTATCTCAATGATTAATCCCAAACAAATTAACAAAACTATTGCACTTAATAAAAACAAACTCAAAGATATTAATAACCTTCTAAATAAACATTTTGGCAAGGACTGGCCGGGAATACTCACACTTGAGTATTACAAGAATTTGAATATAAGCCAGGAGTCCCTAACCTTTACTTCTCCTCCTGAGGGAGAGTACTGCCATGAATCTCTCGAGGAAGTAAGTGACTTACGAATTTAGATAAGATTTTAAATAATTTGTTTTTGTTTAATTACGCCTAATTTCCTTTTAATTGTGATTTTCAAGCCGATTTTATAAAAAAATAACATAAGACTGATTGTAATTAAAGATGACTGATTGTTGATAGATATGAACGTAATAAAAGTTAATAAAGAAAAGTATTTTGTATCATTGACGTTTATGACAACCCTGATTCTGCATTAAATTACTTAGGATCAAAAGAGGTAATCTTCGTAAGGCGTGGTGTCAAAAGCGGCCATCTGTATTAAACTTGGAATCACATGCGGCAATCTTTAAATGTTGGTATCAAAGGTGGCTATATTAATATTTGATTTTTAAATAAATACTCTAAAATACACGTAAAAGTATATATTTACGTTTAATAGTATCCTAAATCTTTAGTACTTACTATTTTAATGGCCAGTAATATAATATGACTACTTTGTGCTTTACAGAACGTTTTTTTTAATTACCCAAAAAAGTCTGAATATGAGATTGCCGCCATTGATTCTATACGACTCAAATAAAGAAGTACGTATTTGGATTTCTGAATGTAGTAACTCTTTAAGTAACATTTTCTTGTGTATTTCAGCTCATCCTAACGTGAAAGCCTTTATAACGCATGGTGGATCTCGCTCCTTAGAAGAGGCTGTGTTCTATGGAGTGCCAATTATTGGGTTCCCGACAGTCAAGTCAAGGAAAGTGTTCATACAAGAAATTACGATGCATGGTGCTGGAGAAATTATAGACCCGTATAAGTTGGATAAGGACACTTTAAAAGCAACTATCACTGCAGTTTCGACCAACGAAAAGTAAGACTTCACATAATTTTCTTTTTATAATTCATTTTGTATTTTTTGATAATGAACATACCTACCTATAACATAATACCTACTAGCCACTACTACACATCGGCTATCGCTGAAAATCTGGATGGGACTATTTCTCGCATAAGGTCGCAGTATTTGCGTAACTACGCAACACGGGCCTTGTTTCTATACTCCTCACAACTGTGACGCATACTACCCCCTCATGTTTGATTATTACTTTTATTGTATTGTTTAAACGTATTTTCTTTCTTTTTTCTTTATTTGCAAATATTATTGATATTCAATAACATCTTAACTTTAACTCATAAGTTTCTCAAAGCGTTAGTTGGGTACACCTTATTAACACGTGCATAAACTGTTATATCTTTCCAGTTACGAAAAGGCCATGGCAATTCTGAGGACCACGGTAGTTGACCCTATTATTTCGGGCCCAGAAAACGCAGTGTGGTGGACCGAGTATGTTTTGCGTCACGGTGAAGCCCGCCACCTTCATTCTCCTGCAGTTGGTTTAAGTTTCTTCAAATACTACATGCTTGATACTTTGACTTATTTCATACTTATGATACTGATTGTCTTAATTCTCACTTATTTAGCAATACGTACCATAGTGCGACGTTTACGCCAGAGGTTTTCGGGTAATCGTACTGTTGATGAGGCGGGCAAGTTTAAGGCATTGTAATTCAAGTCTTTTTTAGTAGTTAAGAACATGAAATGAATGAATCTTCTTTTTTTAAGATAAGCCTGTACTATATTAAACATTCAAACAGTTTTATTCACACGACATTATCGCGTTTATGAAATATAATATAATTATTTTCGCAACGGTGAGGTTTAAAAATAATCCTGTGTCTTCGGTATTACTTAATAAATAATATTGTGCATTGAGCTGCTTTAATGTTCTAGTATATTTGTGTAAATTCTTATAAAAAATATTATTAAGATATGACTTGATTGTGTTTTATTTATTAGTTTCAATAAAATTTTATTGAACATGCATTGTTGTAGTTATTTTTTTGTTTCCTTACGTTACCTACCTACAATGCATACCCATAATATTAAGTACCAAGGACCTATTAGATGCTAAGCTATTATATCCCTGATAAATTAATGAGAAATGTAAACATTTGCAGTTCCTGAACTGAACCACAATATAGTCTGTTACATGTTATGTCAAAAATGACATTAGCCAAATCTTCAAAACAAACTTGATCATTACAAATAAATATCCTTGCTTTTAGAGATTATTGATAAAAATTAAATTACAACAACTTATACATTGATCATCTTCCTTTAAAATAATGTAAGAGCATTTCAAAAGCAGTATAATGTCAGTGATCGCAGTGCGAAGTTGCCCGGGTCTGTACTGCGGACGGACAGAGCTGGATGACGGGACCTGGAGTGAGTGCGGGGCCTGCCCTCGCGGGTTCCGCACAAACGCATCTAGCTACTGCGTGCCATGTACTGATGAGCCCGTGCTCTACGACGGCCTGTATCTTGGCTTCATGGTGATGCTGCCCATGGTATTACACTGGTTCTTCATCGATATGGTAGCAGTAGGCAAAGCGTAAGTTTGTATTCTATTATCAAATGTTTTTTTGTAGAACTGTTTTACGGTTTTATCCCAAGTCTGGATGACAATTTCGATTGTAAAGACAATGTTACCTTATTAATCTAGACAAGTCAAAGCGTAATTATCAAGCTTTGTTATTTATTTTTTTAAGAAGAGCTCCGTGAAGACCAGGTCAGGACCAAATCCCAATATGTCATTAGACATTTGTATCCTACATATATTTCAAATATGCCTGTTTTTTATTTTTAGATAGATATTTTTACTACATAAATCATTATTTAATAAGGCACTTCTCACTTACAGGACTAAGAACATTCTGGTGCAGCACATATGTGCATTTGTCGAGGTAGCATCAGGAACTCTGGCAGCATTACTAGTGTTGCCGCCTACAGGCACTATTGCCCTCCATGTTTGTTCTCCGAAGGCTTTGTCGGACTGGTACACATTACTGCACAACCCACAGCCTGACTATAAGGAGACACTACATTGTACACAGGAGGCTGTATATCCATTGTAAGTATAATGTTATGTGAACTCACCTAATATTGTCTCACTGCAAATCAAATTTTATACTTTTCAATTGATCAATCACAATATACAATTTAGTTTCTTAATATAAAAATATAACCTGCAAGCAGTGGCCAAAAGAAAATGTTGGAACAGCCTGTATACAACTAAATCAGTGTTTGCACTCACAGGGGATGGAATGTTCTTTTAAAAAAAACTTTTTTTTTCAGGTATACAGTAGTGCTCCTGATATATGCATTCAGCCTGTTAATGACAATAACACTGAGGCCATGGTTGTTGACATGGGACTCTTCCAATCCTGGCAGAAAGGCCATATACTGTGCCCTGTACTTCTATCCTATTCTTGTACTTATACATACAGTTGCTGCTGGTTTAATATGTAAGTATTATTTACATTTTTTGTAATACTTTATTTGAATACAAGAGGATTTTTATTTGTAAGCTGTACAGCTGATGTCAATGTGCTCTATGTTAATTGTACAAAGAAATTAGGTCCAGTGTAACATTGAGTGCATTATGTGTAGATCTATAATAATGAACCATAAGTGTTTCATTACAGCGCAAATGCTCTCAAAAATCCCAGTCATGTCTAATGACAGAGAATAAAATATAATGTACTTAAATAATATCCTCTTTTGTGATATCTACATAATAATTTGCTGTTTAAGTTATCACGCTAAACCCACTGTGCGCAAAAATTCGCGGGTTCGATCCCCGCGTAGGGTTTGAGTGGTCCACAAATGCTACTTGAATGTTTGTAAAAACTCCCAAGACACAAGGATTGAATACCTTAAAGTTGGAGTAACCATAAAAAAAAATTTTTTATCCAAATATTCACTTTGCAAAAATTTGTATTTTGTTTTCAGACTGTTCATTCCCATACATAATCATAATTATATCAATGATGACGTCAGCATCACACTTCTCTATAAAGATTGAGCAGTCGGCGCCAGCACTTCTCATGTCTTCCTTATCAAATCCAAGGAACTTGACCATTTTGTTAGGTCACTGGCTGGTCCATGCTTACGGGATTATATCACTGACTGGATTCAAAGAGCTGTGGTATTTGTCCTTGGTCCCAGCCCCAGCACTGTTCTACATACTCACTGCACAATTTACTGACCCCATGAAGATACACAGCGATTGACAAACAAGACAAACTATGAAATAAGTTTGACGGTCTTGAAATTGTAAAAAATAAATGTAAATAGGTTTTAAATTATAACGGCATTTAATTATAAGCTTAATTTTAATGTTAAATAAATGTTAAGGATAATTATGAACGTTATGATTTATCATTGATAAGGCCTACTTGTCTTGTGAAGCAAAACAGTGCATTATCCTTAAATGCATTGGGCGTAAACATTAGCCTACAAACTAGAAAAATCCCATGCGTAAACATGAGCAAACTCATGCATCCTTTAATAATTAGCCTATAAATCAAAAGCGATATAGAAAAATGTGAAAAAAAAACTCACATAAAATCATCTTTAGCAGAAGTGAGACGTACTTAGTCCTTCTATCCATTACGAAACATACTTTTGGTACTTACGTTATATGATCCTAGATCCTAACCATGTTTCTACTTTCGCCATTGCTTTTGGGTAGTAGGTATGTAAAAAGTATAACGAGCCGGTATTGTATGTCGATTCGACGTGCCTCACTGATGCGTAAACACCCTTAGCTTTCGTTACTTACGTAGTTCCACCAGAAACATGGCAGCACAGACCCTGTTATATGCAATATTCTAACGGTTTCATGCCATTGAATGGTGACTTCCTAGGTAAGTATGACCCTAAAATAAAAACCAAGAAGGTTTATGAAATGTCCTTAAGTAAGTCCTTATCGTGATTTCAGGTTTTTTTTAACCTATATTTTTGCTTTCACGTAGAGGGAAATGGGTATGATAGCTAAAAGCGATCGGACAACGTTCTATCTGATGTAAAATTAGCGGGTAAGTAATAAAAGATTAACAGTATTATCTTATAAGTACATATTTGAAACACGACTTTTGCTGATAAAAATTACATATGTACATAATGAAGAGTTTGTTTGTTTGAACGCACTAATCTCAGGAGCTACTGGTCCAAATTGAAAAATTATTTTTGTGTTGAATAGACCATTCATCGAGGAAGGCTTTAGGCTATAAACCATCACGCTGCGACTAATAGAAAAAAACAGGGCAGGTATAAATCATAACTTATATCTTCTACCCACGGGAACGAAGTCGCGGGCAACAGCTAGTTCATATATATTTACCTTTTTACCAGAAGAAATCTGGAACTATCTCCGCTCTGGGGAAAGCACAGAGGTAAAACCAACGGACTGTTTCATCCTTCCCTTGTATCTAATACTACGGGAAAATACATCAACAGACCAGATCAGGATTTAAGGATAGTGTATCGGGGAAATCGGGGGAACTCAACAAACGATTCTCCTGAAATTTGTAATCATGAGTACCTTTTTTATAAAAATTATTTTACATTAATTTCTTCAATTTTATTTCAAATTATTTATTAACGAAATATAGGTACTCGCTAAGTGCCGTTTAAAAAAATTGGTAATAGAGCCAAAACCGTCGTCAAACGGCACTTGGCATCCGAACTGTAAATGCTAAGTGTTGCCAACTTTGTGTCAGATAAAGAGGTCATTTTATTTCCTGTCCCAAAACTGGTCCGCGAAACAAAGATATAAAAAGTAGGTTTGTATCTTCAAGAGATTGTGGAGGTAGGGGTCATGTTAAATGTAAAGAAAAGACAAAGGGCGACGCAGAATAAAAAGAAACGGTTTCGTTTATAGGCGGTCTCATTATTAAACGTTTTCTTCCCTCGACTCGCGAAAAAACCGAAGGCGTCTTGAGCCAACCGCTGTTCTTATTTGTTGACTTATCTTAAACACGATTTTGTTAAAAGATACTATTGTTTCTTTCTAAGATTTTTTTCCAGCTGTCTTGAAAATATGGAGTGTTAGATATGATTGGTATTATTTAATGCTCCGGAGGTTACAGAGATTGGGTTTAGGCGCAAAGTATTGGTAAATCATATCGAAGCAATTGACCGTTTACCTATCAGGGCCCCGATTCTGCTATTTTACAATGGCCGAGGAATTAATGGCAATTGGATTAAATTTGAAATTATTCCCATTCTCTTAAGTATTTTGCCAATACAATAATTGGAAGTTAATTGTATATAATTGACCTTGAGTAAACCGTCCTACAGTGAATTTCCAATTATTGTGTAGATAAATGCTTAAGAGAATACGAACATTGTCATTTTAAGCCAAATTTAATTCATTCATCGGGCGTTGTAATTAGCAGAATAGGGGTACTTAGTTTAGTGTGTCCATGGTTTGCTTGCCTTAAGCCCAATCCGATCAACCTACCGATCGACAAAAATTAGTATTTGAGACTATTAAACCTGTGTGTAATTATTTTGCAAACGGCACGAATTGGGGCACGTAAGCACCTAACTGAGGGTAATACGGTAGTTTTGTTTCTTTGGCTTGGATAAAACTGATAATTATTAGTTCAAATCGATATGATTTAATCTAATCAAATACTAACTCGATAAATAGGACGCTTATTTCAACGCCAGTTGGACCCATCTTTGGGTTTGATTTTTAAAATCTTCAAAAGTTGTCCAGTTAGAACCATATCTATTCATATCATACAATTATAAAATATGAAGTAGTTCGGGTGTGGCATATATGTATGTATATTTATTGTCTCTTTGCTTACAAAGGGCAAGACCATTTTCTATAAATAAAAAACGGCTACACAGGCTACACTCAGTGGTCTGTGAAGGTATTTGACACTACTGATATGATATTTATCCAACTATCATAAAATACCTAAGTTTTTCCTACATCCACGCAGGCGATGTCGTGGAAAATAGCTGGTCAAATCAAAAGTGTTTTTATTACTGTGTCAGGAGCTTGCAAGACCTTGCAGGTATGTAGGTACATACGAATCAATGTGATCCGGTTCAGTGACATTATTGTTTCTCTGTGTTGTGTCAAGTAAGATATTTATAAATAACAAAACATTGTAGACGTGATTTCATGTGAGAATACCTAAATATTACAGTTTATTGACTCTATCTCCGTACATAATACGACAGCTCTCGAGACTCACAATATGAGCAAATACAGTCAGTAAATTATATACGAAGTGTATTCCCAAAGGAGGTTGCGACAAAACAGTTACAACTAAATAATTCTTCGAGCTTCACATGCATATGTATATAGTACAGAATATCGTGTTTGTCTTGTATACAACTTGAACTGGAATAAATACAACGTTTGGTGGTATACTCGTATCTTTAAATTTCTGCTAAAGATTTAAAGTAAAGTTGTGCACGTCAATGATATCTACTCTTAACTTAATTGTACAATCTCACCGTCGTTGAGCACGTCAATGTTTAGCAGGATATAAATAGTGCCGAATAACATGTCAATTTAGACCATTAATATCGAAATTGTAACTATCAGAATTAGTATCCGAAACTCTCGCTGACGGAATAAAAATGCATCAGAATACATTTTGTGTACTAAATGTATTAAATACACGAACATCTTATATCAAATGATTAAAAAAAAACACTGGTAGAAGCCTTGGTTCTTTAATATATTAGATTACTTATTTTATCTAACTTCCGCTATTTATCATACGTAACTTTCTGTTTTGCTATACTGAAAAGGCTTAATTTCCCAGTTTTAGTAAAAAAACGAAAAATCTATGTTTATGCATAGAAATAAATATAGTACTTACTACCGATGATGTTTCTCCCATTGATTATGCCTGCAGAACTTCGTAATGGTACTCAGAATGAACGTAAAATAAATAATATCCTTTACGAGATGTACAAGAGGCTATCGAGACGGCGGGATTCGTTTATTAATTTGCTACTATCTTTTTTGTCGTGTAGTTATCGGAAAGGAGTTTTATGCAGTGCAAGTTTTTGAGAGGACTCGTTCGGTAACAACGTACTTGAAATATCATGAAGATACTACTTATAAAAACCGTAATGTGAAGTAGGGATGATCGATGTTAGGAAAACATCGATGTTAACATCGAATCAAAAGTATCGATGTAAGATAAATATCGATGGTAAGACATCGATATTTTGAAACATCGATGTTTTTGGAAACAAATAAAACTGTCTATAATAGTTATGAAAAGATTTAATAATTAGATAAATGCAGTAGAAATAACTGTATTTTTTAGGAACACTTTGTATAAAAAATATTACTAACTTATCTTTTTCTTGGAATCTTTTGCATGGAAGCGCAGTGATTCCGCCAATGACAAGTGATTAGAGGGCAGTGTGTTTAAAATGATTTACCAGTAGATGGAATTTTAACAACACCTCACTCATTAAGTGTATGACAGAGACGAGATTTAAAAAAAACTCAAATTAAATGAAATTGAACAAACTTATTAGTACGGCTGTGAGCTTACTTCGATTATTTTGATCAGTGTCATCAAATAAAGTAGAAAATGCCTAGTTGACACTTGATCATCTGCTAATGAATATTTATACATGATAGCTTCATGTACACCCACTGCACACTGAAACGTAAAATAATAATTTACGTTTCAATATTTTATTCAGGTAACATCAATGTTTTGATGATATCTCAGTCCATCCATCGATGTTTATAGTTAAACTCGATGTTTATTTAACATCGATGAATATCGAACATCCTTAATGTGAAGCTTATTACGATGCAATTCAGATGAACAAAGACATAGTCTAAAATCTTTCGAATTAAGTTGTAAAATTGTTGTTTTGAGCATAAAGTTGTGAACGTGATATTTAGAAATTACATGTCAGATTTGGAACAACTAAATTATAAGAAGAGAACTAACATGAATGTTTTATACCAAAGGCCGTGATAGGTAAAAAAATCGAGTGATGAAAAAATATTTTTTTTTAATCATTATTATTTGTTATGTTCTTATTTCTCAAAATGTTATAACATCTCAATAATTCAAACACTAGAAGGTTCCTACAGCTTGCTTGACCAACGTTGAAATTTCGAATAACTAAAATGGCGGTTTACTGCTAGTTAGGCAGTCGTCAACAAACTCGTTGCGAATATTTCGGGTGTGTCGCGGGCTTGCGGCGCAAAATGAGAGCCTCGTTCGTTTGCGGCCGGGATGAGGCACAGACAATGGGCCGTCCGGCCTTTGTGCCCACACCTGTTATTAAAACTCCTACGAGGCGTCCCGCTGTGTGAAATATCTCCTGTTTACATATGTTTTACATACCGATGATTTATCCTTTTCTTTGAAATTAGATACTAATTTCTTGTGTTAATAGTGTGGTGTAAAATATCTTAACTTTGTGCTAGTACTAAGCACCTATTTATATTAATTATTAACAGCAACTCCGCTCAGTTGAAAGCCCTTTGTGTTGACTTGAAAATAATATGCTTATTAAACATTTGTATTTATTTCATCTAACACGTCTCACCTTTACTTTGTAAATGTAAAGTTTCACTTTTAAATAGTATGAAAACTTACTGAGATTAGAGTTCTTACTTAATTGAATAGAGTTGGTTTATATCTGGAAATTCTGTAACGAATACCTATTTTTTAGAAACCCTAGCCGTCCAACCTACAAACAAAGCCCCTTATTATTAAGGGGTATGAGAAGTATATGTAGAAGATTCTCAGACCTACTAAATGTAAGATAAAAATCGTAGTGTGAGATAATTCTTCACTGAATGAAAATAACTTGAACTTGACTTGAAATCGTCTCATATAAATATGAGACGATAATTTGTCGAGCTTTTTTTTTAGATGCATAGTGTCAATAATGTGGGCTTCTAGCGTGGTTTCATATTTTTTTTATTTGAAAAGGGTGTGCTGGGCCCTGGTCATAGTGGGCCCCTAGGCACTGGCCTAAAGTTGCCTTATGGATAATCGGCACTGATTCACAGAGCCTATAAATAAAATTCATCAAAGGTTTGTTTTACAGAAAAAGAGAAAATATAAAAAGTAAGAAAACATGTAGTTCTAATATCCTTATTCATATAAAGAACATCAAAACAACGTCAAAATTTCGAGATCGGACTTCAAAAAAAACCGTTACAAAAACTGTGAATTCAAAACTTAACATTCGATGAAACAGAAAACACGATACGCATAAAACCGTTGCGATATTCCCAAAAGTCCGCCGTGGAACAGTGTATCAGAATATTTCTAACATAAAATGTATCGTTCGCATTCCGAGAAAACCTTGCATAAAATGAGGCGATGCAGTGCATTGAAAGCAAAATCGCGGACTGGAAACCTGCGAACATTTCGAAACTATTGAATAGGAGAAATAACGAGAGAGGGCACCAGTTGTCGATGAACCATGAGCGAACGTCTATGTAGCCCATTCTATTACCTACACGCTACAGCGCACTCCACATGTAATTCTGGGTTCGTTTACAATTTGTATTTCAAAGGGACTTGATGGGTCCTTGATGTTGTTAAACAAATTCGCATTGCGTTCAAATTGAGACGCTTATCAATAATTTACAAGTAACTATAAATAAACATATCAATAATTGTGTAAATTGTAATCATTAAAAGAAAGAAAAATAATCAATCTTGAGAACAACGACTCGTAAACATTCAAGTCACATGCTAAAAGACATCTAGTCTCAGGGAATTTGTGGATCACATAAATGTTTGTCCCACGCTTGGATAATTCCAGCGACCCCAGTGGCTTTTTTAATTAGTCTATATAGCAACCACGTACTTATTTTTGTAGGGTGCATTCATCATTGTCATTATATGGGTGCTCAACTTTGTCAAAATATTAGGAATTCGTCGAAAGTTATGTTCGCCGGTCACTTCGACGTGCTTTTCGAACAGCAAAGAGAATAAGGAAACTAAAAGCTGTGAGAACTTCGAGTTGTACTGTTAATGGATGGAGTCCTTTGACAGGCTAAGCCTCAGCACGATGTGGTACTATATGTAGTACACAGGAATGATTAATGACTAACAAAAAGTAACTCATCTATATAGATTTTTGGTACGATCAAAATAAAATGTGTTGCCCGCATTAAGGAATTCAATCCTTGTATTCCTCATGATGAAGCATTCGTTTATCATACAACGCTTGGCGCTGGGATCTAACCAGCGATCGCCGCGCCCACTTATTTAAAAAAAAAGTATCGTATATAGTTTCTTCTCGGTTCTTCTCCATAGAAATGAAATAAAAGCTTTTAACTTTTGATGTTTTGATCTTAAAGAAGAAGAGCTGAAGATCGAGCTCAGTGGCATGCCATGTGAGAGGCCTTTGCCCAGCAGTGGACGGAGACGGGATGATGCTGATGTTAAAGACCGAAACGAAAATAATGGCATCGGCATGTCATTACAGTACTTTAACTTTATAATAACTTTCGTGAGACGGATTAAGTTGCTTAAGAACGGTTTACTCAATGAATATTATGAATAACATCACTCTCTGTAACATTAACATAGTCACACTGAAAACGTAAACGGAACGAGTGTAAAATCGTGTTCGCCATACAATTCTGTTCCCAAAAGATTCGCGAAGTTTTCCGTCACTTGTCGACTAAGCAAATGCGCTTACAATCGCAGGCGCGCGACAAGTCGCATGCACAAGTCGCGCCGTCGTTACCTCCAAAGTTTTTCCGACGGCATACTAGATGCCATAGATATGCAAGTACATGAGTATTTCAAACTACTTGCACAGCAAACCTGCCTGATTTTTAACCTACTTTTAAACTATTGAAGTTCTGACGTTGGAGTTGAATTTAAAAGAGGCATTGCGGTATGTTTACAATTTAAAGTGCAGAGCGCCTGGCTCGCTGAAATGCCAACTGAACCGAAACTTGTTTTACCGACTTATTTGTGTGTTTTCAATTAACGGCAAAAATTTGTTGAGTGGTTGAGTTTTTTGTAGTTGTGTACAACGATCTCTAAATTTATTTTGCATAAAATGTTTATAAGAAGTGTTATTTCCTTGTAGCTATCACACTAATTTTATAACAGCGAACGTATGGGAATGTGTACGTGTGTAACATCTTCCCGCACAATTGATGGTTTTGAAGGTTTAGAGATAGAAGTACCTTAGATTAATCGATTGCCAGCTTTTAGCCGTCCACGTTAAAGGAGGGTAATACTTTTGCAGCAAAAATCGACATCACCAACAAGAGCCAGTATTAAATAAACTAAACATTTTAAGTACCTAAGGTTACCGTTTCGTTTCTATCGTGTATCCAGCTCAAGGTTCAACAAGTTAAGAAATTTACAAATACACGAAAATGTATGTTTCATATAAGCACATAACATTCAACATACATATTTCGGGACCATATTCGGAATATCAAATAAGTCGAAAATATTTTTAGTCACATTTTCGAATTATAAATATCATGGTTAGTGATTTATATTACCTCGTTACAGTTTAATTGGACGTCCTGTTACGCCAAATTGATTGCGATGGATAATTAGGTTCTCGAATAAATTAATTAAGGGCAACATTCAATTATTATGTTAAATGTTGGCGTGGTAATATTTTGCCTGTAAGTCGTCGTACATAGGTATTTAGTGGTTTATTTTGATTCATTACGGGATAGTTCGGTGGTGTTTATATAGAGTCTGTGTGACTTTATTTAGATTAAGTTTATTGTTACCCAATCAAGTTTCTAGTGTGGGTTATGGTGTCTCTTTAGCTTCCCCTTACAAGGACACAAAATACGTTACTTACATAAATAAGTAGTTTCTTTTATATTCATCCTATCATTTTTATTTTACCAAGTTTTCTGTAACAAAGAATGGTTGAAGTAAAATCCAATTGTAATTATAAAATTATTGAAAATAATTACTTTTGTTGCGAGGTAGAGAGGTCAGTTGATTGAATTTACAAATTCCTTCCTCATATCTATGTTATATCATAGCAATTCGGACAAAGTCGTGGGCAAAAGCCACTTATATACTTAAAAGCATTGGGGAAGCGTGACAAAACACTACACGGTATAGAGCGGCATCTCTTTCACAACTACTAAATATTACTATATTCCTTACAATTATTCTCCGCACTCCATTACTATACTCAACATTACATTAAAGTTGTTGCCCACTTTTTAGGTGCGTGGGAACTCATAGTTACCGCTGAGTAGACTTGGTCCGTTCGTCCGCTGACAGTTAATGGGCAATCGCAAATGGGTAATATAACTACTCATGCGTGATAAGGGTTTATACATTATTCATATTTATTAACCCTACATTAGCTGTTAATGGTCCCATTAGTTATTAGGGCATGATTCTTTGCTGATACTTTTTTATTGTTTTCTTGATATATTAAGAGGTATGGCGGTTCATTTCAATGAGGAATTTGCTATCACAAATCTTGTTAAGAATTACGTTTAACTAAGATCTTAATAAAGATCAAATTCAATCTATATCTTCTAATATATAAAATTCCCGTGTCACGATGTTAGTTACCGTACTCCTCCGACACGGCTTGACCGATTTTTACCAAATTTTATATGCGTCTTCACTAGGTCTGAGAATCGACTAACATCTATTTTTCATACCCCTAAGTGATAAGGGTTTTTCATACGAAATATTATTATTTTATTTTTTAGAAGATTTTTTTTGTTTTTCTTTTTTTATAATGTGGTTTTAAAAATACATACAAATAAAAATAATTTATTAGGCAAAACAGCGTTTGCCGGGTCAGCTAGTGTATTTATAAAATTGTCCTGAATTTTTTGAAAATTCTTAAACTTCTCCACAGCTTAAGTGACTCTCCTTTAATATCGCGCTCATAATTATCATTTCATTAAATACCTGACCACGGGCAACAGTTTACGAACACAATCTCCTTTACTCCTTAAAATAAAACAAAAGTACCCACATTGCGTAATACCTTGGACCTGAAAGAAAGTGTTATTGTTGCCTCAGAAGGTTGCTCTATATTGCTCCAACGTTTATTTAACCGAAGCCTACCGACCCAACATTTAGGGCTGTTATACTGAGAGAGAAAATCGCTAAAAACCCTGTCATGTGCACGTATTGGACGTGCTTCAAATGTTTGTCTATGATTCAGATGTGTGCTTATGTTTATATTTCTTTTATGAGAGTGCTTTTTCATTATCGATTGTTTTTATTCTACGGCCTGTATTTTTTTCTCTACGATATTTATGTTAGCATTAAGCTCATAGCAGAGATAGCCTTTTTAATTAAAGGTCTTAGGCTCAAATCGCGACCAATGTATTTTAAATTAATGTGCATCACTTGCTGAAAACGGTCTCTTTCAAGTTCTCTCTATATATATGTAGTTCGCGCTACCTCGGCTCGTAGCTCGCTCGCTACAAACCAAATTAAATACCTGTAATGCACTAAGAATATCAAAATGTAGTCTGACACAAAAAGTAACAATACATATGGAACAGCTGTCGTTAGCATGTGGGACATAGAAACAGCGAATGTTTATGATAATAAGCACCCGCCAAAGTTTTACATACGGCGGAATACACACATATGCAAAGTAGTGCGGTAATAAACAGTCGTACATCATGGACCACTGATTAGTGGTTACCCGCGCAGTGCCTAGCTTCAGTACAGAGCAAAAATATTCAATATTCGCAGCCAATACAGAGGACAGGATGGGGGAGTGGGAGAGCCTCCTCGCCGGTCCATTAACCCCCCTACCGCGTTTATTCCCCGGAATAGTGTGCAATAAAACGCTAGCGCCGACCGGCCACTGGCCACAGCAAAAAATACACTCCTAAATATTATTCTTGTGAAGTGAAATGGCGGATAGATAGCGTGGCACGCGAGCTGCATGTAGTTGCGTTCCATATCCAAATAAAAACGCTCGGAGAGTTTGAATTTGAATTCCCAATTCATTTCCGAGTTTAGCATGTGTTCATGACTCTCAATGGACCGCGAATTTGATAGCACTCGAGCTTCCTATTAGTTGATGAAATAAAATAATTGGAGTTCGTTTGTGAAATACAAGTGGACCACGTCAGCTCACCGAAGCTCGAATTCCATTTCCCAGAAAAAACATGGAAACCTAATACCTAAATGCATACGTACGATGTACTAGTTACAGCAAAAATAACGGCAACGAATTCGCGAAATTGTTTTTGCGGAACATAGTCCATCCTGTTTTATTTTGTTCTAAAACAGTTGCGTCAGTTTGTTTCAACATTTTTCAGGAAAAAAGTGTTCGTTTGAGCGCTTTGCCTGGGCTTGCCACGGACAGTTAATGTCAGACAGCCGTCATACCCGTGATACTAGACCGAAATGGATGACATCTTGGTAATTATTTCTGTTGTCTTTTATGCATTTTAAAATGCAGGTTGCGTATTGCAAAATTTTACTACACACGTAACGATATACGCCTGATAAGTGATAGTTATAGGAGGCGTAAATAGTTGAAGTATCAATAATGAGAAAAATACCTTTTTAACCATTTAACTTATCAAACGAAAGTTAAGAACCTATTAAAAATTAATTATGTACTATTTATTATTAGTTATGATGTATTAGATTATTATTAGTTTATTGATGAAACTAACGATTTGTGAAATCAAGTGTGTGTACCTATTCTTGAAATTATTATCATTTGTGGTTCTCCAGAGTTGGCAACACTTTTTGTTTAATCTGAACGCATTCAAGTGTCCGTCCACATTTTTATTTCGGCCATTTTAACCTTACTTTACGTTGCCGTTACGATCTTTTAACGGTCGCAGTAAAATGTATTAAATGAGTGTAAGTACTCGTACAAGAGTGTTTTTATTCATTTTAAACCAAATCCGTTTATTTCTCGTATTATTTTAATGGTTTGTTTTGTTGGTATGACAATTTTGGTGATTAAATCTGGATGTAGAGACATTTGGTGTTACCACTAAGGGAAGCGTATCCAAACTTTTTGCAGGCCTCTTTTTTTAAATGGTTTTTAAAATGAAATGTTTATCAAACTAATACTTTAAGAAAATGAAAACCTTCAAATAAGTATTTACGCAATTGACGAAACTCCTTTTAGAGGCTTAATTGGACATATTGTTCTTTGTTCGACATTGATATTTTCGGAATATATTGAGTCAACTTATACCAATATAAAATCATACACAAAACAGTGGTCTAGACTGAAACTTAGGCCAGTAATAACATGTTACGTCACATTTCTAGCGACTCATTGGTTTATGTCAAGAGCAACCTGACCAGACACCTTATTATTAGTTTATTCATAGTGACGCTATGCTTTGACAGTCAAATTAAAGGTTTATCTCGGTATTATGATATGAATATCTAAAATAGTTACAGGTAAATATAATGTGATTGTGGGAGTGGATTTCCCGATAGGCCAAGTAGGACGGGTATTTTGTTTAGGCGAGAAATCAGAGAATTCTGGCGGTTTCTTCTTGTAGTAGTCACGTCTGCTGTGAACCAACGCGCAAAGTGCAAATACTTAATAACTAATAAGGTCTGGGGCGGTCAAGGTTTCAAATCCGGCCCTGCTCACAGCAACCAACAGTCTACGCGATATACAGCCAATATACCTACATAATTGCTACTAATTTCAATGAATCGACAAGTCCCATGGTGTCTTCGCTATTTTAGGGTGTTAAGTTATTGCTTATTTATTTGTATGTATTTAAAAATACATATCATTCATTGGCCTAGCCTTTTCCCAACTATGTTTAAACCGGTTAGGCTAAAAGTCTAACCGTTTTAGCTGAGTACCAGTGTTTTGCAAGGAGTGACTGCCTATCTGACCTCCTCAACCCAGTTACCTGGGCAACACGACACCCCTTGGTTAGACTGACTGTAACGACTGTCAAACGCGAACTCGCTGTACATCCACCCATCTACGGACCTGTGATCGAATCACTTTAAATTTAAAAATCTAAGACATTTATCAGTAGTATAATACTCATGATACGAGCTTTGTTTTCTTTGAGACTAGATGGTGTTGTTTTATAGTTATAAGTAATGTGGAATATTATAGTACACTGAATTTTAAATTGTTAGTTGCCTGTCCAGTTCAAAAGAGGTGAGTTCAGCACGTAGTAAAACAAAAATTTTCAGCAGCGCAGGTAAAAAACCCGAACCGCATTTAAAATAATTTGTAAGCCATTATTCATCTTTTACTTATTTTGCGGCACGGTTTGAAATACGCAGTAGTAATTTCGCTGCTTTACCAAGTCAAATTAAAACAGTGAGGATTTCATTAAATGTGGTAATGGGTGCTCTTGTAAAAATCGCGGCGGCCGTACCCCGTGGAGAGCGCGCTGCATCTGACTTAATCCCTCATAGACAGAATTAATGCCAGTACATACAGATGTGAATTGCCTTAGAGAATTAAAATGCGAACTCTTATTTACGTTCCTCCTTTGTTTGGGAGCGCACAAAGACCTGTCTGAGCCGTAAATTGAATGGTTTACCGAATTCGGTTTTCAATTCGAAACGAAGCTATTGAAAAGACATCAACAAACAAACTGGTGCATACTCCATCAGAAATAACAAAGCTCGGGGTTTCAGAGAATTATTCTAACTATATTGAGTGAAGCGTGAGTTTTACGAATATAGCTTCAGCAATTATCATAAAAAATGTTGATATTTTTTTTCTGAACATTATTTGTTTACTTCCTAGATGTTTTATGTACACGTAAGAAAAATAATGAGCTTTCCGTTTTTACCTTTTGGAAACGAGACCTACATACGTCAAATCAGAAATATATACAAGAGTGTAGCTTATTTCAGATGAACCCTTGATGTTTATATCTACTAGCGGGCGCGTTATAGGAGTGGTTGATTTTAGCAGTTATTATATTGCTTACGTAAATATTTATCTTGGTCGCGGGAAATTAGTGATATCAATAACTGTGTTAAAGCCATAATTACTTATAGCTTTGCATTGCAAAATACTTAGTACAT
>NW_020800119.1:0-33472 GCF_003590095.1 Trichoplusia ni
ATTAAATGTCACTGTAGCCTTATTATTAAAAGGTAAAGCGACTGTGTAAGATTGGACTTGTCGCTTTACGAAAAGATACACGTGCAAAATCAAGTAGAATTTTGGGTATAAACAGTCGTTGTGCTTTTGCATATAATCTTTTACAGTTTTGTCATTTTTTGTGCTTTTGCATGAATTTATTTTTACTAATATTAATTATTATTTAATCCAATTTGCAACTTATTTGCGTTTTTTCTTATCTTTTCCAACATATATATATATATATATTTGTAAGTATAAACCAGGTATATTATTAATTTGCAGGTATATTATTATCCATTCCATTGAAATACTCTGCATTAACTTATACACTTTACTATCATTTTAAAACTGGCTGGACTTTAAAAGAGACTACGACCCCTGAGTTTGTTTCGACATTTCTTCTCAGGGTAGTCAGATAGGAAATGTCGGCTCCAGCGTTCTCATAAAAAGACATGTAAAAGTGATGAAATATCCTATTTGCAGAATAAATGATTTCATTTCATTTCATTTCATTTCGTTGGGTGTAAATGAGTAAAATGTCGTTAATTCTTAGAACTATTATAAAGTCCTTGCGACGACAATTGTTAATACAAACGAGAATGTTAGTTTTACCTTTACCTACTTATAGCAGCAGTCGTTAATATAAAAAAATCTATTGCCCTTTTGATTTTTCAAACTTCTATTGTTATATGAAATTAATCAGAATTAGTAATAATAATTTAAAAAACAAAAAACCCGCCTGCTCGGATAACTACAATTAAAAATCAACTGAAAAGACTGAAACAAGATAAAAATTCAAAACAGAATTGCAGTCGGAGGCATGCGCAAAGAGATAATAATTTATCATATAGAAGCACTTAATTTCATGCCTCCGATCTTTGTCTTGTTTCAGTTGATTTTTAATTGTAGTTATCCGAGCAGGCGGGTTTTTTGTTTTTAAATTATTATTTTATTTATGTCTTTTTAGGTAAGAAAGATTACGTAACCGGATTAATTACTTAAATGAGTTTATGTCATGTGGTTGATTTAGCAATTTTTTTTATTATTTTTTTATCGTTCTATTTAATAATAAAAATGCAAGTTATGTACATACTTAGAATCAGGGTTTAAAATCGTTCATTTTGATACCCCACTTAATATGCTTGGTAGATTTATTTTTATTTCCTCACATTATGGCTTCAAACAACCGCTATATTGTTTATTTTTATATTTCACCTAAGAACACTCGGGCTATTAAGACAAATCTAACGATACCTCAAATGTGAAAATCCATTCAACGGTTCTAGAGATACAAGGTAATAAAGAATATTACATACATACAAGATACGTGCTAAACACATAACCCTCCTGGCAGTCGGGTAAAAAGGAGTAGTAAGACGAGTCATCATGCCTTACATATTTTTCATGCTCAAAAAGTGTAAAAGCCAAAGGATTGACGGTTGCGCCTTATGTTACAACAAAATGAGTTAGGTGTTTGGCCCACCTCAAACGTGCGCGTGCATGAGACTTTTGTAAAGCTTTGATCGTTGCTCAGCTCACAACGTCCGTAGGTACATCGGGCGTCGTAACCTAGTTAATTTTTAACAGACTTTTTCGACAACGTTTAATATATCAATTTTTTTACTACTAGTACGGACTACTATGTATTTCTGCTGCTTTTGCAGATGTACGAGTACACTGAATTTTACAGATCAAGAATCAGGTTATTATCTATTTATTAAACAGCCCATATGATTGAATCAACTCAACCAATTTCCTAGAGGTGAACCGTTTCTTTTAATTAAAAACTTAATAGACAATGGTATTTTACGTTTTAGCTTATCAATACCAAAAACATACTTTTTGATGTTGATAAACTCTTTTAGTAATTCCATTGTTTTACTGCTTAGCTGTAATAAAAAAAAAACTACATGAAAAACGTAGATGTGTTTAATACAAATCTGTGTAAGTTGCGCTGCTTCCTTTCCCACGGTATCATGATAAAAGTTTGTCATAAAATATTGCATTTATACCTATCAAATCGCTTGTGCAAACCGCGTGTGCTTACTCGCGGGCGGGAACAAGAAAAAGATATGTTATTGACAGTGCTCGCTATTACGAATCTCATCTCTGTAAACGCAGCTCAAGTTGAAAGAAACCTTAGGAAAAATATATTATATGAATAAACGCCGAGCTCCTAATCGTTCTTTGATGTGTCAAAGCATTCAAAAGTGACTCAGACGTTTGATTGATGTGGCTTCGATTCGTATTGTGTTTATAAAGACACACTGCGATCTCTAATTGTTTCAATTACCTACTTGGAAACGCTGACGTAATTTATTCATTTTCGTTACAAAATAACCAGCAGGCATTTCAAATGAAAAATAAATAACGCATAAAATATCGTAGTGCTTCGTCTACTGGCAAAGTAATGGTATATAGACGTCATTTACGAAGACGGCAAGGGAAGTTGTTGAAACTACCCGAGGACGACAACTTTAGGCATCCATACAAAGTGGCTCTAAATTAAAAATGTTCCTCGGTTTTAATATTTATTTCTTAAAGAACATTTATTTTTGCCATGCAGTATTTGTTTATTAGACGACTGTTGAAGCTCTCTAAGTTTTCAGTATGACCTACTTAATACCAACAACTGCTAACAACTAAAAGGTGATTTTTTTAAATTTAAATATTTACGGAGGGAATCCTTTATATCCCAAAACTGATATTAGAATTTTAAGTTAGGGGCCTGTGAATATTGCGCTGGACTTTAAGAAGAAGTGTTTGAATATGAATCACGCATATGTCAAATATCATTACTCTAATTTATTGTTTCGCTGAATGTGTAGTAATACTTTGTGGAATTATGCCATTATTGATATGGTAATCTCAGTGCGTAAGTAAAACAAAAAAAAGGTCTTATACTAAATTAAAAAAGAAACAATGTTGGTTCTTTTGAACTCTGTTTATGGTCTTACTGTTAAAATGATCACTAAAAGGTTTTAAGTTAATTTTGTTTCTGAGTTGGTCCTAAATATTTATAAATTGCCAGTGAAAGTAGGTGGTATATGTGTCCACCACTTGGATTAAAATGATTGAAGGTAGCGTATTGTTTAACTTACTCAGATTTTGTGAACGTGTTCCGGCGTTATTTTACATGTTTAGTGCTAAAATGTTAAAATGCTGTCTGTTTAGACTTTTTTCGTGTCTATCTTTGCGGTGACAAAATTAAATGATTTAATGCCGTCCACCGTTCGCTTTGGCACGGTATAAGTAGAATTTTGTTATATTTTTGATAATGGCCTTTTACGTTTATTAAGTTTATTTATGTGTATTCATTTTTTAAATTTTCCTTCAGCCTTCTCATACCTAACCCTAAATGTCGCGAGTACAACATTCACTTGCCGGGTGACATGAAGACTAGATGTGTTATGTTTACTGTCATTTCAATGAATTTTTCCCCAGTTAGACCATGAAACAAGATGTTGTAACAATGTGTCAGTCCAATGCTGGAAATATTCCATCGCGGAGCTCTCCTCTTCCAATCCCTGCCCGCTGCTTCATTAATATCACCGCCTCAACTGGCTAGAACGCGCCTTAATAATCACTTACCATAATTATAATAACTTTCAAATTATATTTAATAAAATTAAGCTGAAACAACAACACTCTTGGTTTCATTCAGACTCCATTTGAAATGTTTGTAATACCTTAAAACGCTCCATTACTAAAATGTACGTGTAATTTGATGTTTTGCCGGCAGCTCTGGGGAATAATAATGAGTGGCTAACCCTCAGACAATGGTCCACGAGCACCTTAATAAGCTTTTGTTGCGCTTTGGGCCTTATTTACCCGAGAGACACAAATGTTTCACGTATATGAATACAAGAACTAATCTTTACTTAGTAGGTACGTACTAATGTTTGCAAGTATAAAAGGTACAGCCACCATTTCAAATGACTTTTTTAATGACATTTTACAAAATTAAAACGCTTATTTTTTTGGTAACGTATAAAACGAGAACTGTAAAAAATGGTAAATAAATAAATACAATATGAATTCATAATCAGTTCAGATGAATTCGTGACGTATTTGTACGACCCTACTGTTAATCAAATTCTCGAATTCGCAATGCCAATCAAAGAAAATATTTGTATCACTATGAAGCTGTTACGTTTGAAAAGAAGCTAACTCTTAGATTGCTCGTTAGTTTTGCATTAAAAGTAAGTTGGACGATACATGACAATACTTTGAAAAATCGCTGTTTACCCTTACACTAAGTTAATCATGATGTGACTTATTACGATAAAAGGTTCCAGTAAACTAGTTTTATATATTTATCAAGTTAACTTAACCTACTTGCTAGGACCTAGACCTTCACCTGGTAATTAATTATCTCATGCATAAAGTTATACACGGTATCAAATTCCTAGCAGCTTTTCCGCTCATAATATAATGAAAATATGTACTTTACTTTCAGCCACATGCGGGGCGCTGCAGCCTGAGAACATAATATTTGTTGAGTCAAGGTTAAACAAAGTTGTTACATAGTTGTTGATGCTTTTAGATAAAATATTTATCTTAACGATTTAAGGCAAATTAGTCGATAACATGGTTGTTAACCTAAAACTGGGTACTTCCAAAAACAGAACAATGAAATTAATCGTCAATTGTTCCGTTAAATCTATGTGTGTCAGGGATAACTGAATTCGGGACGACCAAATGTATTAATTAGTGTTCTATGAATCATATATACATATGTATAATGATATCCTATGGCATGCGTTTCGAAAATCTTACGCAATACGAATATGAGCTCTAAACAACAATGAAAATGCGCTTAAACGATGTTAGATGACCGTTATTGATTGGACTATAAAACGTCAAAAGGCATTTCAAATGGAAAAAAATAATGTTATTTCGATAGATTTAAAATTATTATATACCTATTCGTCTTTGTATATTCAAATGAACGCTAATCCACGTTAATGGCTTAATATTACCGGACTTACTTCACAAATACTTTCCAGAACTCTGTGAATCTGACGCCTGCAGATCTGATCGCAAAGGATATCATAATTCCAAGATCAGACAGAAGTTTGTACAGATAATGGAATGCGGAATATTCGATTAATCTGGAGTTCTCTGTGTTAAGGTGTCGACAAAGCCGTCACAGCTCACTGCCTCTGATGACGTTAAAGCAGAAGATTCAGTTATTTCTGTTCCATAAGGTTGTGAAAAAGGTAATACGGAGCTGGAACTAAAAGACGTTTTGATTTTTTAACCGGAAGTAATTCTTTTTTTCTTTCAACACCTCTGGCTTAAGGTTTAGTATTTTTAATTGTTTTTAAGTCTAAAAATTTTAATGACAGTTAAATGTTTAATTGCTCATCAGCAATTAGTACTAAATTATAGTAAATGACAGTGACACTTCTGTTTGAATTTTAACGTTTGCCCTCTATTTCGTATTGATGCACAACAATGCAATCTAACAAGAGCGTGGATCGGGTAAATGGAAACGTACGCTCTACACGCATGACCTGATTCCCATGATGTGTGTAACCAAGAGCCCCTTAAACCCAGGCGGGATTTCAATAACATCTAAACTATGTAACATAGCTGTAAAAATCAATGAAATTGCAAACCGCATGTATTCAATTGCGCACTATTCCACGCGGTTGACCGCATGTCAATACCGTGTGTTGTAGATATTATAACAGTTAATTAATACTAACGTTTCGGGTCGAGGCTGGTTAAAGCTTATTAGGTAATCAATTTTTTTGCTGTTAGTCGGTTCGAGAAGAATCCGAACAAATTGTTCGTGAACTTCGTAAAAATTATGCCGAAAGTTTTCATAGCTTTAAATTTAGAAGTATGGCCTATCGTTTTAAATTGTTATTTGCAATTCTTCGTATATTGAATTTATGTTACATTTTTTTACTCGTATTTGAACTACAGCACCGTGTAAAGGTTTATAATTCAATGAGATACATTCTCAGAAAATAAATGATACACAGTAACCGTGTTTTTCTATATCATTCTAAGAACTAAGTACTAACAATTTCAACAATATAAGATTTGGAAACAATACTTAGCAACAACTTGGACGTATTTCTTGGTACTATTAGCGTAAGAGGCTTATTATAAAAAATATTGTAATTGTTTATTATCAGACCACAATAACGTTGCTTTTATTTGTGTATGTTTATAAGTATAAGTATATGTCCTAGTGTATGTTATATGTGTTGAAAGAGCTCATAAAAAGAAGTTGTGCTCAAGCCTAATGTTGACTTATTTTATAAATTGTAGTTTTTGGCTCCCTTACCGAAATGAACCTTTGTTATATTATAATTGTTAGAAAATCGCATTAGAAATGTCCTTGATATGGAATTATTTCTGTCTACCACCTACCATTACTAAGTAACAAAACGCTCGGTGTGTGTATAACGTAAACCTCATCTTCTTAGTACCGCGGGACTCTACATTTTACTTAAAAAGTTTTTAAGCACCATTTTGTAAAGAGTGTCCCTAGACATTTTTCAGGTTTTATAACACCTTACATCGTAATGGAATACTATGTTACATATGTATTAGAACTGACTGATTCAGTGTACGGATCGTGGAGTGGCTAAGGTCACCACGCCGAACCCACTGTGCGCGACATGTCGCGGGTTCGTTCCCCGCGTAGTTCAAACGTTTGTGATTTAATTCCTGTCAATATCTTAGTTGGCATCGCAGTTTATGCCACCATTACAGTAAAGGTTGTTTTACCATGACCGTATTAATAGTAAGATTTTTGTTTCTTAAAAATGCTTGTGTGTGTTTTGTACTTTCAAACATACTTTAAACTTATCGATGGCTTCCCTTTTGGGTAATTTAATAAAATCAGCGAAATAATGACTTGACTTGACCGGGACAGAAAGTGGAGCTATAGCACGCCGGTGACTTAATTTGATCAAGTGGCTGAAAGGAAGGCAGCTGATGTATTTGAATTAATACATGTACTAATCTTTGCAATATAATTAAAGGGTAAAGCTACAAATTGAAAACCTTATATCATATCAATATTAAACCACCCCATTATTACATGAACATAATTCATTAAAATTCAACAAGGACTTGGATTTAGAATAAAATTATTCGCATTCCTATAAACTATTGTCCGTGCTCTCAAAAGTACTTTATCGAACCAAAACGATTTTATTGTGTCAATAATGATCCGCGATAATAAACCATGTCCATAGTTATAAAGTAGAGATTAACGATTTAAAATTACTCTTCATTGCGGTCTACAAGTTCAGTTAAAAAACATTAACTCTTTCAGATATAAACCTCATTAAAACGAGACAAGTTTAAATATGGCTAGTTTAAGTTACGCGAAGCTCGCAAGGAAACTCTAGATACTTTTCCTGTTATTTTTGCATTAAACAAACGCTGCACTAAGGCACCTTTGTTAATATTTGGAATGTAGGTCAGGGCGAGTGTTCTTATCGACTCGACACTTGCCTGAATTACATCAAAACATAACTTTATTACAATACTCGCACAGTGTGAGCAGATCGGGATACACGAGGTTACGCCATGAGGATACGCCACATAGCGTATTTTCGTCTTGTTTCTACAACACCAAAGAAAAGTAGGAGCTTTTAAAGCTCCTACTTTTCTTTATATATATTGAAAATTAGCAAATATCTTCACAAAGTACCCACTGTTTAATATGTTATTGTAATATGGACGTTCTTTCCCGCTTATTGATATTATGTGTACGAAATATAACTCATGTGAAACTCGACACGCTTCCATTTTCAAAGGATATTATTATTTTCACAATGTGTTTAGTAATTTGTACTAAAATAGGTATTGCATAAAGCAATGAACCGGTTGCGCTGGAGAACGTATGAAGAGGCCTATGTCCAGCAGTGGACAGATATAGGCTGAGATGATGATGAGGTATTAGCTTTATTTGCACTGTAAGCCTTGCACATGTTAAATTCAGTCAGTCTCTGATGACTGAAAATAATGAAAAGATACTTGCATCCTATATACCACAAAATATTATATACTCTTATCGTCTACACCGTATTTTATTTTAAACCATCAGTGTTACTTTTGCTCAATCGTTTGTTCACTCAGACACGTTGTAATTCATTATTGGTCGTTCTATTCTCATATTGATCCTTTTCCTGTGATCTCTAATGTGCTTAATTTCCATATATTTAAAGCAATATTATAACAACTAAGATATTTATTGTTTCAAGTAAAATTGTTGATGTATTACCTGGTACTGTATAATTACGCTTGTGACAAAGTTTAGGTCTTTTAAGCTCTTGAGCACAGAGGAACTAACGGCAACTTGTCTTAGTTGTGACTAAGTACTGGACAACCATTAGCATCATTGAATGGGTTGCAAATACACTTTCATAACTTTAAGTAGCAATTGGAGCAGTTCGTTTACAGAGTCTACATATTTAATATCACAAGCAAAACAAACTATTTTGTTTTTATACCTAGACCACCAAAAGAGCTGCAGAAAGTTATCTAAAATGGCGGATATGTAAAGAATGTTAGCTGTATTTTTCTTTTACCGTCTAAAAATATAATTACATTATTGACTAGCTTTTTTCCGGGAGTCTGATATGTATTTTCTTAAGTAATTTAGACATACACAAACTTTTGAAATAACATTATTAATGTCAGATGAGTGAAAAGACAGACCTACTTATTACACGGAGAATATTAACTAAATACAAGTAATCGTAAATTAAAAATAGATTTCATGTGTTTGTAGAAATAAGCGATAAGCTAGTGCCTTCGAAGTTTACATACGGTACGTAGCTTAAGAGAATAATGCTCTATAATGAAAGGCAAACACAATCCCTGAAGTAGGCGCATAAGATCTTTGTGGCGTAGCGATCTTAATCGATGTTCTCTTAAATAAAATCATCCTTTGATGCTCGTATAAACATGTGTATTTAAATTTGACTTCGTGTTACGTCTTCTGTAAGATGAATAATCAAACTGATTGTACTGTTAAGAATTCTACAGTATCAAAATTTGTATTTTTTAAGTTCCACTTTGAGCAGACAGCAATCAGGAATTGATATGCTACGTCGTAGCTATTTGCTACGCCGACTACTTTCTTTTTACTTTATTCTAGTTTGAATATTTTACTTGAATACTTACAATATATAAACGCAGTCATCCAATTTTTTCACAAAACTTTAAGTTACTTACTTTAACTTTACTATAATGATTTCATTTCGATTGTATCCTTTTGAAACTAGAAATAGTAGAGACTAGATTGTTTACTTTTAATAGCACTTTGAAACGTTTATTAAAATGTTCTTTGTATTCATTTTCGCTATCGAGCAATGGTTTTAACTTAAATGATCGATCATTGTTGAAAAAATGGCATATGTGAATGCTAATTGCCGTTTGCTGATTTTTTTATTGGCTGAAACATTTCAAGGATACGGTAAAAAAATTGAGCTTTAACCTAAACTGTAGACCGTATCAACTTTACTTTACAAGAAAATAATCCAGTGTATATTCGCTGTTATGAATCAAACTATTCATAATTCCAATTTATCCTTGTAGCAATAATTTAATTTATCCGTTACTCCAACATACGCTTTTACCTGGCGTTGATCTTGTTAAGTTAGGTTAACGAGAAGCAACTGAGTAATATCTAACAGTATACGCATCGCGTCTTCATTAGCGCATAAGCTCTATTCTAATAGTGTTACTATATCTTAAGATAATGCATTCCGTACTATGTAACATAATTCAAAGATACTGCTCGTACCTACATTTGGGATGCAAGCGCAGTAACTAACGTAAATTTACGTCAAGTATAGATTTTGGTAGAAGGTTTCAAATTCTTCTGCTACTAGAGAATCTTGAAGTAGAGCCAGTAGTCATGGAAAAGAGATGCCGCTCTGTATCTTGAAGTAGAGCCAGTAGTCGTGGAAAATGTGTCTATAATATGTAGCGCGTCATCTTGCTATGACAACTGCCACAGTGTTTTTAATGAGGTAAGAAAGGCCACCAAGAAACGTTATAGTAGTAGAAAGCTTTGTTGAATTGCAACGGTTAGTTTGAGATGAAAATATATTTCTTATATTTTTTATCCACTTTGTTGCTCTGCAGTTTTGTAGCAAATCTAACAACAGAAATATGACCGTAGAACAAGCAGGATTATTGTTCACAAAATTATAATTTGTATTGCGGCTCACAATATTTTCAAAACTTATGAAAACTGGCTGCGAATTTTACGCGATGTTCCTACTTGGCTCTTGCCACTCTACAATTTCATAATTTACAACTTAAGATTAATTACGGTTTACAGTTTTTACAGTTTTATTTAAAGTTTAAATAGCCGAGCCGAGTGTTTGTAGGGCTTGATGTTGGTAAACTTAATTACGATCAGAACTTTTTCTGATTATGTTTTTTAGTATACATTTTTGCGGGTTTTCCTTGCGGTGCTAAAAATAACATTGTTGTTTCTTATAATTTGACTTGTTGTAGATTAGGGAAATATTGTTTTTTTGCATTAAAATTGATCAAAACATAACAAATCATATAGTGATTAGTTATGATACGATAAGAATCTTAGCTATAAGTATTAAATTAATATGAAAATACTATATGTATGTTTAAAAAAACAGCCAAGTACAGCAGTTACGTATGCTGCTGCGTATCAACAATCTCAATTAGGAGGACTCTTAAAAGGCTTCTAGAACTGTCAGCTTTAACAAATTTCCCACCAGTTAAACTTAATTCCACTCACTCACTACATTTGAACGTTCCCTCAAATGAATGGGCGGCACGTAACATCTGTTCCAACACAAACTAGTCTCTGTAAACTTTTACGAGTTTATGTATTTTAAGTCCGCTACGGACAAGTCAGGGTTGGACTACGAACGCAATCGTAGTGAAAAGCTACGGCGTAGCAAAGAGCTATGGCGTAGCAAAGAGCTATGGCGTAGCACACAATTTCCCCGCGGGAATCCTTTTATATGCACATAGAGACGAATAAACGTTTCATGTTCTAACTTAGTAGAGAGGCTCAAGTACCTGAGGGTTAAGCAACATAATTGTGCAACTCGGAGCGTTACATTTTTGCTTCGCTACATTTGAAATTGAGTTTAGTAAAATGGGGAACAGAAAAGTTATTTCTGCTTACCAGTCAGTTGGAAAATAGGAGATCGATTGGTTAATCATAACTAAGTTTTTTTCAACATTACAGGAGTTGGTTGATATCATGTTAAAACGCATGGATCCAGACTTGGACGGGGTGATAAACTTCACTGATTTCCGTGATTCAGTGACGAAGACGCCGTCTTTACTGGAGAGCCTCGGATACTGCCTGCCGGAGAGACCTGCTGTTTTTGCTTTCATCGCTACTTGGTGCCCGAAATGGGGCAAAATGTAAATGCATTCAGGGATCGTCGAAGTTCCCCTAATACTGATTTAATCTTCAACTGATAAATGCCAATTTGACAGACTAAGCTCACGGTTTTGTTTAATGTTGTCAAAGATTTAATTTTTGCCTGCGTAGCTTCTAAGTTGATTATTGTGATTTTGAGTAATTTCAACTAAAAAAATGGAAATCTTTGATGGCAATAAGTAATTTGAAGATATCCGTGAGCTTTGCTAACATATTTCTACGAAAGGAACGACTGTCTTTTTTATCATGTTTATTATACGTTTTGTTTAACAATAGTCGTGTAATTTTATTATGGCTATCATTAAGTTAGTGGGTGAAAGAAACGAAGCGTTGGAAATGGTATCGCAAAATTACAACGTATTTCCCAAGAGTGTCCATCATAATAATATTTAGCGGTGCCTTATATCCTGTTATTTATTAAGTGGATTATATGGTTTCGGTTGTTCGTAGAACCTAATATTTATATTACTTAGGTCATTGCTACATGGATGAGGTATCAACTTAACTGCTTTTGTTTTTAATTAACGAAAGAAGTAACATTCCAGAGCCATTTTTAATTTAATTCGGATAATGTAAATTTATCAGGTTTCTTCTTGGAGTTTAATGCATAAAAATGGATACTAGTATTTTCTGTTTTACTGCAAAACATAAAGTGTTAAATTTTGTCGTCATAAATTGATCGTGACGTCATGAAGGTGTATACATTTTACAAGCTCGTTACGTCACAGGTGGAAGAGATGCATGTCTCGTAAACTATAAAACAAAAAATGGCAAAAATACGTCATATTGTCTAATTATACGACGAAATAGGTTTTGCTGTACTAAGAAATCCGTATTGCTAGAGCAATAATGGACATCCAGGTTCCTCAAAAGGAGGAATGGTGAGCATTTTGCTATTAACCATGAATTCTTAGTCAAAGAACCAAAAACGTTATCTGACTTAGACATAGCATAGACCGAGCAGTCAAAAGAATATCGCTACAGAAACTCTATGAACTTCTTTATTTAAATAAGTTTGTTTCAGATGGCAGTTTAATTGCTATCCGAGGCATTCGTTTGCAGTTCCTCGTACCACAGTCCCTACTTTTTCTTGTCCTTAAACATAAAACTTATTTTAGCGTCTGGAAATAAAAGTAGGAAATCCTAAAGGAAGTTGTTATTACGTTGTAAAAACAAATTTTTGAGTCAGAGGTTTTGAAAGAGAAATTTATAATTGATAGCCTTTTTTGACATTAATTTGATTTCAATGATAAAGTGCCATTCTATCTTAAAAAAATTACAAGCCTAAGCTATTAAATACCGTGGTTTTAGATCATTTACGATTAAATGATCAGTTTAAATAAATGCTAGCAAGATTGGCATTAACAAATAAAAACGAAGGAATAGAAAACTAGCTTATTTATTATCAAGCTTTGACTTATTTTGCCTTGACCTTTAGAATTGTAACAATTATTCACTATATAACTGAAATACAAGATTCTAACAGCTTCAGTAAAGATTAAACTGAAGAAATTAAAGATGCATTTTATAGAATTCAGATTAAATGGCAAGAGATTTATGCAATCCTCCTTCGGTGGAATCACATCTTTAAGTATAGTAATGTCAAATAGTTAAGTCAAAATTATACTTATGTTTATCGAAAAATTGAACGAAACGGTTTTGGCGGTAGTTATCACTCTCCTCCCAGTCAGTCGGCGTTCCGCCGTCGCACACTGGGGCAAGCTATATGGAAGCAATACCCAAAATGTTAGTAGTGTAATAAACTTAATGATTAACCTTTATTCTTCTTCTAACATCTCAATAACCTCCGGATCGAAGGGTTTTCGTTTCATTTTAGGCACTTTGCGCATCAGGCTTAAGATGGGGTCTGAGGATATGAACAAGCGATTCATGATGTCTATGAGATTTTCAGTTCTGGATGTTTTTCGACTAAAACGTTCTCGGTACGTTTTAAAATCCTTATTTCTAGACTCCTGGGCTTCTTCACTGAGTTGACCAATCGGCAACAAAGCTTGGGTAACAATTTCAGGGCCATGTATTAAAAGTTTGTGGACTGTAGGTGTCATTGGCATCCATGGATACAGACTTACGTAAAGAGAAGCAGTTTCATGACAAAATGTTTGAAACTTGTGTGAATTTATTTTAAACCCACTTGATATCGTTTGCAATATTATGTAGAATCGTTTTATAAGCTGCGAATCAATCTGTGTTATCGCGGCTGACTTTTCAAAGTTTTGGAAGAAAATACGTGCCACATTCCCGTCATTGCTGTTGCCAAAGCCAGGTTTTGGTTTGTCTACAATAAGGGATAGTTGTTTTCTAAACTCAGTCTGAATTCGTTTTTTATTTTGTTCTACTGTCTCTTTGTTTTCTTTATTCACACGCCACTCCTGAATGGGTAATTTATAAGAAAGGTGCAAAAAAAATTCAAACAATCGTATCCAGCAATGTAAGACTGATAAACCAAACGATATGAAATCATTTTTGACGGGTTTTTGCAGAACAGTATTTAAATTATTAAATTCTTTAGAGGTGGCATTACATAAATAACACTTCAATGTAGATTTCGTATCTGAGAGGGCATTACATAATTTACCATCCACCATTGTAAAAATAGCCTTATGCACAACTTCATATACATTCTCATTCACTTTAATCTTTGTTGGTGACAAATTTTCAACTTGTTGATCAATGTCTTGTTTTTTTGCTTTGACTAATTCATCAGTTTCTTTACGATACTGGAGACTTATCGGCCGACAAAATCGTGATGAAGAAGGCTTTGGATTTTGCCACAAAACAACTGTGCTATCATTTTTCTCATACGAAAGTCTTAATGGAACGAGACTACTTAAAAACATATATTTGTCGTCAGCAGTCTCCGAAATAAACTTTTGTTTGTATTGGGTATGACTGGAGCTTCCGTCAAAACCCCATTTCGTATGCAATACAATTTTATCCGAAGAGCTTATTGACTGCGTAAGAAGAACACTTTTTTGTGAATGTATCAGACGAGTGGCAGTGTGATCAAGCAACGACTGAAGGGGCACGACAGCTTCAGTTTCTGTAACCTGAACGTCTTTCGGATAGCAAAGAGCCTTTTCTGCCTGCACCAACTTGTAAGATGGAAAAATATCTTTAGCGTAGTTTCTGATAATTTCATATTGTTTACGAGATAGTTGAGCCTCAATTAGTAATGAAAGTGCTTCCCGCGGTGATATTTTCTTGACCTTTATTTCGGTAGATATGTCAAAACAGTCTTTTGCGTATTTGGGACATACTGACATTTTTTTAATAACTTGTGCTTCTGTGGTTCTACCTGAGGACCTTAGCTTCATTTGTGCTGCATAAGTTAAAAAATCTGCATCCATCTCAGCACGCAGACTAGATGTTTTTCTGCGTTTTGAATTTTCGCTAGAGTCACTAAAATTTGAAGTGGGCCTTCCTGAGTTTATGACTACAAAACGTGTAAATTTACAACTTCCATCCAACCAAGTCTTTTCATTAGCGAATAGTCTTTCTCTATGTTTACCGTGTAGTAACCATTTCGTGTTAAATTGTCGCTTGAAGTTACGCAGTTGTAAAGTTAAATCTGTACGAGATTGCGTAGGACAATTCGTTTGGGAAGCAACAAAATCTATTATTTCTTTAAATTTACTATCAAATGATTTATATTTACTCTTAAAAAATACTTCTACTAAAGTTTTTCTACTGATAATGACGTTTTTCGACATATCTGAAAATAATTAAAAAAATACTTATGCGCCTGTTATAGCATTGAAAGCAATATTTTGAATTTGCGCAAAGTTCTTTCACTATTGCGTTTGGTTTCTTAAAAATGAAGGTTTGTATTATACATAACACTAATTCATTTCAAAAGAACTTCGCGCAAAATTAAAATATCATTACTTTAATTATAAAATACAATAAAATAAATATATTGTTATTTACTAATATTATATAATACTTTTGCCCTATTTGACTTTTATTTATAATAGTACTGACCTTGATCTTCACTGGACATATTTTAGTTTTTGGATAACTTCAATAACAGTGAAGTTATGTACACTTGAATCACGCAGACGAAATAGTGCAAATGCAACAACTATCAATTCTATCAACTTTGTGGCAATATATTAGCGAACTGATAACCTTTGGATGGATAATATCAATGCTATGTGATGCGAAATATATCGAACTTTGATGTTTTGTCATAAGTTTCTTGAAATACCCTCATTTTAGAAATTCAATTTTGGGCATCGCCTTCATACAGCTTGCCCCAGTGTGCGTCGTGAGCGACGGACGGCCTGCGCTATTTCAAGAGCTGACATTTACACGAGCTTGATAACAGAAAACTTACATTAATTGATTATCATTTCACCTCTTAAAGCGTGCTTCTTGCATTTTCCATCTCAAGCTACATGAATTGAGGAAATTTTGTCAAATTTAAAAGTTAAACTATTTATAAACATTTCTACGAAACGGTTTTAGATTCAGCTATCGCCCTCCCCCAGTCAGTCGGCGACCCGCCATCGGGAGCGACAGACGGCCTGCGTCACCTCAAGAGCCAACATACACCAGAGTTTGATAAAATACAACTTACACTAATCTATTACAATTTCATCTTTTAAGGGAAGCTTTTTAATTTAAAATCACGGGCCACATGAATCAAAAAAATGTTGTCAAATTTAAAAGTTAAACTATCGAGAAACATTTAAACAAAATGGCCTTGGCAGTAATTATCTTTTTCCCCCCGACTAGTCTGCGTCCCGCCGTCACCGACGGACGGCGTGCGTTACTTCAAGAGCTGAATTTACTAGAGTTTGACAACAGAAAATTTACATAAATTTATTAGCAAAGCTTCTTCATTTAACATCAGAAATATCATGAATTAAGTAAATTTTAAAACTAAACCAACGATAAACCTTTGGACCAAAAGCCTTGGCAGTTGGCGGTAATAATCGCTCTCCCCCCGGTCAGTCGGCGATCCGCCGTCGTGAGCGACGGGCAGCCTGCGTTACTTCAAGAGCCGACATTTACAAGAGTTTGACAACAGAAAACGTAAATAGATTTATTAGAAGAACCTCTTAATTTAACATCACAAGCTACATGTATGAAATAAATTTTGCCAAATTTTAAATTTAATTATCGATAAACGTTTGAACGAAACGGCCTGGGCGGCAATTATCGCTCTCCCCCCGGCCAGTCGGCGTCCCGCCATCGTGAGTGTCGGACGGCCTGCGTTGCTACAAAAACCGACATCTACAAGAGTTTGGTAACAGAAAACTTTCATTAATTTATTACTATTTGATCTTATAAGAAGAGCTTCTTCATTTAACATCACAAGCTACAGGAATCAAATAAATTTTGTCAAATTTAAAAGTTAAACTATTTATAAACATTTTTACGAGACGGTTTTAGAGACAGTTATAGCCCTCCCCCGGTCAGTCGGCGTCCCGCCGTTGTGAGCGACGGACGGCCTGCGCTGCTACAAAAACCGGCATCTACAAGAGTTTGATAACAGAAAACTTACATTAATCAATTACCATTTCATCAGTAAGTTGTGATTTGTTATTTTACATCACAAGCTACAGGAAGCAAAGAAAATTTGTCAAATTAAAAAGTTAAATAGTTCATAAACATTTAAACGAGTACGATTTTGCCGGTAGTTATCGCCCTCCCCCCGATCAGTCGGCGATCCGCCGTCGTGAGTGACGGACAGCCTGCGTTACTTCAAGAGCTGATATTTTATAAAAGTTTGATCACAGAAAACTTTAATTTATTAATTACCATTTCATTTTATAAGAAGGCCTTCTTCATTTAACGTCACAAGATACTTGAATTAAAGAAATTTTGTCAAATTTAAAAGTTAATCTTTTTATAAACATTTTTACGAAACGGTTTGAGATTCAGTTATCGCCCTCCTCCGGTCAGTCGGCGATCCGCCGTCGTGAGCGACGGACAGCCTCCGCTACTTTAAGAGTCAACGATTGTAACACGAGTCTAATAATAAGAAACTTTCATTATTTGATTATCCTTTCATCTCATAAGGCGTGATTTTTTATTTTAGAAAGAAAAAAAGATTTTTTGTCATATTTGAAAGTTACACTATTGAGAAACATTTGAACGAAACGGCCTTGGCCGTAATTATCACTCTCCCCCCGGCCAGTCGGCATCCTGCCGTCGTGAGCGACGGACGGACTGCGCGGCTACAAAAGCGGACATCTAAAAAGTTCGATAACAGAAAACTTTCTTAATTTATTACCATTTCGTCTTATAAGGAGAGATTCTTCATTTAACATCACAAGCTACTTGAATTAAAGAAATTTTGTCAAATTTAAAAGTTAAACTATTCGTAAACACTTGCACGAAACGGTTTTGGAGGTAGTTATCGCCCTCCCCCCGTCCAGTCGGCATCCCGCCGTCGTGAGCGACGGTCGGCCTGCGCTGCTTCAAGAGCCGACTTTTACTAGAGTTTGATAACAGAAAACATTTGTTGATAACATTAATTGAATATCATTTCATCGGAAGTGTAAGAAGTGATTACTGATTTTACATCACAAGGTACTTAAATTAAAGAAATTTTACAAATTTAATGGTCTTTGATTGTTTGTGATTGGTTTGAGACTGCCAGTTGGCGTTTCGCCTTCGTGACGGAAGGACTGCGCAGCTTTAACAGCGAATATGAATAAAGTTTTACGGAAAGCACTGTTGTGGTTGTATTTTTTTACCTCAGATTTTGGAAATGTATTAATTTGTATTTTTAGAGCACTAAAATGTTGTCGTAGAGTGGTTTTAGAACTAAAGCCTCATTTTGAAAAAACTAATTACTTTTTATTCGAAACTGTTTGCCAACTCACGAACAAAATTTTGGTTAATATGGTATTATATACAATTTAGGTTTTGCGATATTTTTAACCATTTTTGTATGTTGATATAGGCGTCCCAAAGCTCTTCCAGAAAATGGCTACTTGTAAAGTCTTAGCTATCCTGCAACTATCCCGCAAAATAACACTACAACGGTTCGTAGCACTTTTGTCTGTGCACTGGGAAACAAATGCAATACGTTGTAAGGTTACATACTTATTTTAAAGTACATTTACTTTCGTGAACTGTTGGATTCTGAGCAATTCACCAGCATTAGTATTTCGGTTAAGGTTACTTGAGAAGAAAACAGGTGTATGAAATTTATTATAATAGTTAAAAGCTTAGTTTGGCAGTCTAGGGCTCTACCGCTTTATAATATGGAACATGTAACATGTTGGCACAGTAAATCGTTTCTCTTGAAATCTGTCATCACAACACTATATTATATTAACGGTGCGGGCAAGCACCTGCGTTCTAGACAAAGTCTCGGTAGCAGAGAGATGGCTGTGTAATAATATGGAGCCTGAATTAATTACTTCCGCACTGATTTGCGTCGGCCTTTGTCTTCACTTTGAGACTTAGTATGCGTTGATTTCATTGCAGTTTTATTTTTATTGGTAGGTGAAAAAAAAATACTTATAAAGCTTGTGTTTGAAGCATGGTATTTTTTTTTAGATAATTACTCCTTGTGTTGATGTTTGTGAACGCATTTATTGTTTAAATAATGAGAAATGGAATTGTACGTTAAGATTTGTGAGGACGATCAATTAAGGCCGTTTGCTCTCCTTTAAAGAAGTAGAATTAAAATAACTAACACCTTGACAAAAATACCTACATACATTAAACAATCAATTTTTTACTGAAGATCTTTAGTACATGCGCTTTATAACTCTTAATAAGCGTAAAAAATCGTCTCTCCTTTTTTCTTTTCTAAAGGCTTCAGTGGGAGTTGGCTGCATTTTAATAAGGGTGGCTTTGGAGGATTAAGTTAGTTGTCGTTTCTAGATTGTTTGCTTGACTGAGTCGGTACTATTGTCTAAAGATAAATACTCGTTAATTTATTTAGTTGCTTACTGCAAAGCGTCCATAGAGAAGGAAAATGTTTTTAAGCTCTATCATTGATTGAGGCACACAAATGTGTACAGATGACATTCCTATACGGCTAGTGACTTTCACTTAATACTTCTGAGCTATACGATAATTGCCTATATGCTGGTTGACAATGACAATTTTTTTAAAGCGTAAATTACAGATTACGTACCTACATATTAAATATAATAAATCCTTTTGGTTTGTTTTCGTTGAAACATGATGAGTAGGTACTGTAAAGGCATTTTACTAGTATTATTATTTTAAAGTCGTTTAAAAAGCTTTCACGCACTATTTCCTGAAAAAGCTCTTTAAACGTATTTTAAAAGCATACCAGCTTTTAGTCAATAACAACATTAAAACTACACTGTTATGTCGAAAACATTTTAGAGGAAAATAGTTTGTGCCTTTTACAGGAAATGTTACAGGCGTGATCGATGTATTTTTGCTATAAAGGATGATAGTTTTATAAAATAATGTATTAATAGTAAGTATAGATATATAGCATTCAATTACAAGTAGAATTCAGTGAATGGTAGTAAAAGAAAAGAGACGCATTATTTCTGACTTATTTTTTTTTCAATTAGTGCTTTTTTTTAAACTCCCTTGTTCCGTATAAATGTAGTATAAGTTACGTTTAGAAGGTATTATAGTGCACATCGATGTAAGCAAGCAGAACATTTCATAGGCCGACGAGCGGTGAGCTGACATCGCCAGAGAGACTACACCCCTGTCAAGGGTTATTGACTCTCTCGTTCAGTTGAAAGCGAGGTTGAGTAATCTGCAATATATAGATGCAACTCTATTTTATAACTTAAGCAATAGTCATTTGTAAACAGCTTAAGTTTTTTCAAGAAAAATAAATACAAATCAAAAATAAATGAGGCTACCAAGTAGGTAGCACTTTTCAATAGTCAAAGGCAAAGTTAGACGGCATCTCGAAAGGCTCACTATTCATCATTTTCTAAGCAGAAATGGCTTGAATTCCTGTACCAGCCCTCATTATTACTAAGTTTACTAAGTTTTTGACGTGAAACGCCTCTTCAATTCTAAGCTTACGAGTAGAGTGAGACCATTGCTTCTCAAACGGCTGATTAGTTAACTGAAGGTATTTTCGAATTATAAACCAAGTACCAATCTCACGAAGAAATAGCGAAATGTTAAACATTTTATTTACTCGATAATAACTTAATTTTAGTGATTGAAAATGCAGTTTAACTCTTTTAGGCATGTTAGATTATTTTTGAAGTTAGGACATAATATATTTTGGAAATTGTTTCATAAAAATGTTTGGACAAAGTCAAGCATAATTTTTGGCAAGTCCAAGTACTTTATTTTAACTCATGTGGCTAAGAAGTTTCAATCAATCGATTAAAAAGCTTCCCCCAAAGTATTCAAGAAACATTTTACTTAAAAGTAAAGATAATAAGCCATTTTATAAATGCAACTTCAAACTAAGGCTCCACTGTTGAGATATTATTTCGAAATCACGTAAACTAGTTCTTGTACCCTTACCTGCGCTTTCACTATTTATTGAAAGAAAGAAGAATTTCTACTTTTATTTCACGAGTGGGCTTTGATGTAGTAAATGAGGCGATACTTCTCGTAACGTTTGAAGGAGTCTCCGATTGGAAGTTTCTAGAGCGTAGTTCTTTTAACATTTTGCGATAGTTTTTTGTTTCTGTTACTGCACATTTTTCTACAGGTTCCGCCGTTCACAAGCTGAAAGACGAAGTATTTCAAGGTACTTAAAACGATTTCTAGGTAACCATTGCTTCTCCTTTAATTTTACTTTACGCTTTTCCAGCAGCCGCTTTTGATATGGCCTCGTTGCCGAAGCTTTAAAATACGTTTTCCTGTCAGTAATTTACGAAAATCATAACATTTCATAAATTTCAACTGACCGGCGTTTAGTTAAATCTGAATTATTATCTGAAAGTCTCTCCATATCGATGAAAACAATCAGATCATAGGATCAAAGAGGTTTTATCAAGTTTTTCCACATCGAAATAAACAATTTAGATTTTTACTTAAATGTAACAAGCTCAAATTGCTTTTCGTAAAACTGTTTCTATTTGATAATTGGTTGTAACAATAGTTGCTGATATTTCTTTTATTCTAAGGGTAAAAAACATTCATACTAATTTTAACCCTGTGCCTGGGGTCGCATTGATGTTTTACATACATACAGAAAGAGCGATTTGGGAATAAGCCTAATGAACTCTACCTGCGACCCACTCTACTCCGTCCAGCACCGCGTCAACTGAAGCTCAACTTTAACTGGCACTTGCTACATTATCCTAAGGAAGACTCAAAATTCCTCCATAAGGTAAAGAAAATGTTTCAAAGAAATAAGGCCTTGTAATAAAGCATCTAGTTTATCGCTATACCTCTGAAATGAAACATCACCTATAAGCCTATTACTCTTAATACACACCAGCTGATGCTTTGCAAGCAAAATGAAAAAAGATCATCACACTAGAGATCCGTTACAAGTACGGTTTTTTACTTTTTACCAGAGATTGCAGTTACCTGGTCCCAGTAATCCCAATATGTCACTCGATGGAAATTACATTTTGATTGAGAACTGAAATTGGAAACCTATCATCGAAATGTCATCAAAAAGTAAAACTGTACATTCACGTATAACTTAAAATGAACAATATAAATAAAAAGATAATGATAGTCTAGATCAAATTTATTAAAGATAACGGAATGTTAGTCTTATATTAATTAACGTCGGCTAATCCATCGAGCATTGAAAGTGATGCTCGTTCAGTACTATGAAATATGAAGAAAATGGTACTAAAATATCAAGCGTTTGTGCTTGATATTTTAGTACCATTTTCGCAAATGAAAATAAATTCTAGCAGTAAGATTTCAGTTGTAAAGTATTTCCGAGTAATACACCTTTAACATACGGAAAAAACTGAAAGCAATTGCGTGAACACTTTTGCGCGGAGAATCTCTGGATGAGTTTCACTTTCCCATAACGTTACATATACGTAGAATATGCAACGGGACTGCATAAAATCGAAGAAGAATGCCAAAGTATTGAGTTTTTTTAGCATTGAGTGGGTTCCAAAAGGTTTATGAAATGTTGATTTTTATTATCCCCGTCACAATTTTTTTTTGTTATGTCTTGAGCATTCTTGAGATTTTGAGAGGCGTTTTCCCCGTAGTGGGATATTTGCAGGTACCTATCGATACCAACCTACGCATATCTCCGAATTTACTAAATATTATACCTGACGCTATTTCGTAGATCTCCATTCGGTAAATAATTTCTAGAATAGAACAATCAGATCACGTTCCAGTTTTTGCTAATTAACAGCCTAAATACTTCGAAGTCCGAATTTAGTTACAGACAAAACATTTTGGTCTCATATTCCCAAATAATAAACGATATTTTCTATTTACGCCATAAATTTACAGGCTGTATAAAACTGATTGGCGTTTTAATATTTAGCGTTCATAAAAATAATCATACTCGGAAAATATGGACTCATTTTGGAAATGAAGTCGTTAAAATTTATTATGATACCGATCTGATAATATTCTCTGACTGACCGCCATAAATATACCATTCCGAGAATTCAATGTAAATACTACTAGTTATCGAATTATATTTAACATGCTTAATGTTTGGATATTTAATATTTTGATAATAATAATAATGTGACGTCACAGCTATGGTTGCATACTTGTATCAAACAAAAGCTAACTAAATTTGCTCAAGTATAGAATATTTTTGGATTCTCAACGCTCTTTAACCGTTTTACAAGACTCACAGTTTCTGAAGACTTTATTTCATCAGTTTTTGTTTAAATTTTATAAAAGAACACAAACGGTATTATCTTGAAATATTAAAGAGCAGGCGTCTGTTTTATGACATCGCAAAAGACCGTTATCGACATCGACGCAAAATTTGCAGCTGTGTTCAATACTAAAGATCACTAAAAATATTGTACTAAAAGTTACAGAAGAATTACTCGCCATAATTTAGAACATTATAATATCAGTTCAATAATTATACTCAACGATTTAATTTCATCTATTACGGAAACCTGCAGTTTGAACACCAATGAACATCGGTCTTTGCTACGGAGGGGAGAGGAAAGCGAATTTCCTACTCCTTTTATTTCCTTTTTTTATTCGTGTCGTTGAGGCATCGACGACCGTCAATTCAATTTTAAAAGACACTGTTGCTTATCCTCGGAATTGATTGTAAACAGACACTTATATTTCAATTGCATGCCTATGAAGCCTTTTCGAGTTTACTTAAAATTGTGTTCTGAGATAAAAGAAAACAAACTACGGCGCCGACAGGTAAGGAAACTAGTTTTTTGTAGCAACTATACTGCACCTATCGATTGTATATTATTATGTCGGTAGAATAAGCACCGCTAGGTTAATGCCTCATTTACATTCAGCTCCTATATATAAGATTTCAATAGGCTCGCATTGTCATAGTAAATAAGCTGTGACAAAAATAAAACAGACGTTATAACACCTTGTCTCGTTATATACCATAGTTGACTGCAACAGAAGATACAAGCTAAAAGCAATGTTTCAATTTACCCCAAGAATATTTCTTTCCATTGATTCAAATTCTTAAAACAATAAATAAGATGCCTCGCGTCTCAAGGTAAAAGTTCTTAGTTCAGACGTCCTAAGCTCCTGTTAACACAACTCAGCCAAGGTTGAGAATGCTATAACTTACGCTTTCCTTGCACTCTTTCCAAACTCAGGTCATGTAGAAAACAACATCACACTTCAGTTGGCAGCGCGACCTTGTTGCAAGAGAAAATATTCAACGATTTTATTGAAGTTCGCACGAGAACGTACCGGAATGCCCTTGAAAATCGTTCCTGGAATCCGTCTCGCGAGCGCCAATTAAAATTTCCTATCGATGCACTCAATATCATGAATATTCACGCTCGAATGTATGAACAGTTTTCAAGGGTAACTGTTAATGGTTGGATAATCTCCGCGAGTGCCGTTCTACGTTTACTTATTGAAACTCATAACTAAACTAATACTAGTTCTTTTTTATGTTCTTGTAGGTGATAATGAGAGACTTCATTATGACACATATGATAATTATTAAATTTAATTGAGCGAAGCAGTCGGCTCAAATCATGCCTGTGCATTCATATTGGAAGTTACCAATAACACTTAAGATGATATGCTTAATTGACCTGTTTCGAGCGCGGCCACTTTTATGGGTCATGTAAAAATTTAATATAATTTCAATTTTATTTTCTAAAGAAAAAATCTATGAATTAATAACTTGAAATTCTCGGAATCAGTAAGAAACAGTCTGCAATGAGCATCTATCGGAAATCAAGGTCAAACTCGCATTGCTCTTCCAGGAAACCCTTTGAGTCTACATTATAAAGAGCTGCTTTATATTGTTCCATGGTCGATATCGGCACCTTTTTGACGTTTGGGAAATATTTATTGTCGATTTCAACAACCATTTGACCCTCTTTTAACATTTTAGACTGTTTTTTCTCAAACAATTTTATTTTTGGTACTAGCTTTAAAAAGAAAATTGAGATAGAGTTAAAAAGGATTTCGCTTAATTTTCATTGACATGTTATCTTTTTTTGGGCTAAGCAATGATTGTAATTTCCTCCTGCTGTATTTTGTAATCTAGCTTTAATTGTTTTCTTAAGTTGAACTGATCAAAATATTATCCTGTGAGAGATTAATAAGTGTGTTCGCCGTTTATCCTGAATTGTAGAGTATTTTCAAGCAATGTTAGAGTCTCTGGCGGGGATTAATATTATTAATTTAATTACTTAATATTTTAAAACAAAAAAGTACTTAACAGCAAAAAAATACGAGAGTGCTGCTTATTTCGTAATTACTTTCTGAATGAGCTTAACATTTTTCTGCATAGAACCTTATTGAAGTTCATTTCCGATTTATCCCTAGCCATTAATATTTTAAATGCAACTGCAAAGCAAAAGGCTCCGCCAGCTCCGAGTCCGTTCAGCTTTCATTCCATTTCTTTGTACTATTTCTTTCTTTACATTTTTTCGAGAAAAGGTTCGTTAGAAAATAATTTATATAAGACTTGATTTACTGCACTGGGTTACACCAAAGTAAATCTCGTACTTTTCTAATTTACATAGTTAAGTTGTTCAGTTAGTTTGAATGTTTTAATTTCAGAATTGTCTTTGTTAGCGTTCGGCTTTTGCTACAGACGTTATAACACCTTGTTTCGTTACATTTGTGAAATGTGCATTTGGTAACAAGACAGATTTTATATCGTGCATTTAAAATTATTCAGTCACTTTGAAAAACTTGATTAAAATCTATTATTTAATATGCATTTACAGCTTGGCATCAGATAATACTCGTATTTTGCAATTAAATACAAATAATGAAATGAAAAATTTAAAGTTCAGACTAGGAATCGCATTGGCAAGGTTTTCAGTATGAGTATTATATTGTGTACATAAATAAATTTAGATTTTTTGCCTTGGTGAATAAAGGGCACTACTATGTGCTTGTGAGCTCTCTCGATACCAGTTTTTGTCACTGCGAAAAGCATTATTCATCATGCTCCCTTTCAAGTTCGCTTTTTTTATATTTTGACTATGTTTTTCATCGCCCATTCTCAGTATCATCCCAATGTAAATGTTATCTTTTTTTTAAATTTTCTTGTGACCTCGTGAACACAAATTGTCTTTAAAGCCTTAAGTGCACTGGCCTCGTTTTATATCAAGTTGAAGAGTAGAGTGAGCAATTCTCGTTACTGTATTCAACAGATGCCTTGTGCCACTCAATTTGCCTTAACCTTCATTGTTTTCTCGTTCGTTATAGCGTAGAGGTAATAAAAAGGAGTATGGTTTCCACTTACACATTCAATAAGCGGGGAAACACGTGTCAACTCTTACGTAGAATTTGTTTTTGTGACGGGTTGTTCGTTTGATCATAACCATTGAATATGTTGTTTTCCCATTCGGTTAGTTTGTTTATTTTATTCTTAGTAGTGGATGTGTGTTTTTGGATATGTTTTTGTTGTAGTTTTTTTTTGTAAAAATTTCGTAGTAATGCTAACGCAAATTAGATCTTTTGTAAAAGTAATAAATAGTCAGTCAACTGTTTTAATTCTGTAGTCGTACCTACATTAATCGAAGACTCACTATTTTATGTTAAATGTCAGTTATTTAATAACTATTTAACCGTTAAACCTGCTAGCTATATATTTCTTCCCCACTTAATTCTTACCAATACAGATTTAAAATGTGTTCTGAATTTAAAACTGGTGTTTAATTGGACGAAAGAGAATGAACCGGAGTCACTCATTAATAAAATTAAACATTGCAATCATCTGCGCTGAAAAGAATCCTTTTGTAAACTCATACATCGGTAATGGCATTAATTGACATAATTGATGCATTTATACTTAAACGAAACGTGACGTGACATGTTTGGGAAAGCAAAGACCAGGCAAAGTGTGAATTGAACAAGCCTGTAACGATCTCCTTTTACTTTTTACCCGAAAAGAGGTACATACATAACCAAAAAAACTAATAAATGTCCTACTACATCAATAATGCCATTGTAAAAATGAAAATAGACGTAATGTGAAAAAAATAGATAGAACGGTCAGAGTATAGTCAAAACTATACGAATAGCCGAGTGGTTGAGTTTACACGCCAAAACCCACGGAGCGCCAAGTGTCGCAGTTTCGATCGTCGCGTGGGATAAGCATTTATACGATCTAAGAATGCTTGTCCTGTTTGGGTATCTTTGTGTATGTTTTTTGTTGTATTGAATGTTTGTGAAACCACCCGCGATACAAGGTATGCATTTTAAATTTTTAATCACATTAAAATGTTATTAGTTTATAAATACATACTGGGGACCATACCCCACATCGGTGTTTCCTAACCACAGCGCCGATTATACTATGTAAGTGATGGCAGTAGACCCCTGCTTACATATTTAAAGCAAATTTAATTAAATGGTCGCTTGACAAATCCGCTTTGACCCGTTTCAGCGGAGATTAACAGTCGTACGTAAAACGCAAGAATTATTGAAGTGTTTGTAATCAGATCTACTGTTTGTCCTTTTTGATTATCAAAGTACAATAAGAGCGAGCGAGAGCGTATTTAATTATTATTATGTCGTTCAACCTGTAATTGAAATAAGATTACTTATGCTTTAAGCTAAAGTAAGTTGTGTTAAAATTTGACAAGACTATTTGACGTGGCGGGAAAAAAGCAGAGATGAAAACTGAATATTAGATTAAATGTGTCTATACGTCTTATTTTTTCGTTTTATTGATTTAATTGTATTCTGTTAAGGTATCTTCTAAAATTAGGAACATGCTACCTGAGCAAGGCAGAAGATGATACCTGAGCTGTTTTCGACCAGAGCGACCAAGTTACCCATTCCTTATATACCAAGTTCAAGAACGAAAAAGTTCTAACTGAGGTGATATGGTTTTTAAGTATTTACACCGATTATTTTTCCGTCCCACCTTTTAAAATCAACTTTTGGATTTGATATTCCAAGTCTTTTATTTACTTCATGTAAATGAAACTATTTAATCTTAGGTTCTTCACTCGTAAAGGCACTAACAAACTTTAAATTTCCTATAATTCTCAACAATTAATATTTGCATTGACAGAGCGACAGTTCATTGATTTCACAACTCTATAAACAGTGCCCAGTGCCCAACGTCCCACAAGCCGTGCTAATTGCGAACTAATTGGGTGGACGCCTATACACAAGCAATACACTATTAATGCTCCCAGTACAAACATAGAAGCAACACGTCCAACGGAATTGCCGTCGTGGGAAAGAGACGCAACTACGAGCGTGTAATGTGCTATCTCGCTTCTGTGACAGTCGTGATTTCTGATTGAATTTCCTTCGAGGTTTATTTATTATTTTTAATAAGTATTAAAAATAACTAAATCATGATAAAGAGGGTATCTTCTAAATTATTATATACACTAGTCACTAGGCCTTGCTTTTCTTTTTGAAAAATTACTGGTTGCTTTTGTTAACACTAAATCAATCCTCTTTACGTAAAACTTTCACGAAATTGAAAACAAAATGATGTGTTAGCCTTTTATGAAAACTCAATGCTTGGTGGGAAAATTGAACATGCATTTTTAATCAATACTATAATGTTTCAGCATCAAAGATAAATTAATTTATGAATAAAAAAAATCCTCAAAACACATAAATCTATAATTTTTAATAGTATTAGTTTTGTTGTGTATAAATTTCAACTTCGCAGTGGAAGTGAAGTCGTAATTTATGTATCAGCATATTCAAGTCCCTGGATGCTGCAAGTGAGAGTAGTACGTGAGAGCAGGTTTGTTTATAGTATATATTATATTTGCGTTCTGTAAGAAAGAATAGGCAGAAAAGTTATAAATCTGAAAACCAGAAGAGATAAAAAGAAATATTTTTATATGGTTAAGTCTCTACCTAGTCCTAAATGAACCCATTCCTAGGACTACGCTGTCTAATACGAGGCTGAATCTCATGAACCTATTATAACTTTTCATTTTCAGATATCATGATGTTATGTAGCCGCTTTAATACAAACATATAAGCAATGCATTACATTGCATTTTTTAAGCGACTTCAAAAAAGGAGGTTCTCAGTTCGATTGTTTGTATGTATGTATGTTTATCCGCGATTATTACACAAATAGTTAGCAATACCTATATGTTAATTTATGTTATTCGATTATATTTATTAATAAACAGAGATATCTAAATTAAAATCGCTAAAAAACTATCACTAATTCACTTAAAATAAACTAATAGATCACTCAACGAAAACTTAAAGTAAATTAAGAACCTGTCACTAAAAAGTATAAAATAAAAATTAAAAATAAAATAAAAATTCTTATTAGTAAACAGAAAGACTAGTTAGTAGTAAAAAAATAGTTTTTAGGTATAAAATGAACCGCCTTCAAAAAACAAACTGAAAAGAATAAAACAATTTATATTAATTATATTATAATATACACCTCTATTTCAAACTTATACTTTTTGAAGTCGGTGCCAAACCAATTTTCATGACAAAGAAGAACGCTGCTTTATTAAATACTAGCCCGCGACCTCGTCCGTGTGATGATGATATAAAAAGGAATTTTTAAAATTCACGCAATTTTTGCTCTATAGTTTACTATTTGATTCCCTGGTGCCTATACAAACCGTCACGTACCCGCTATCCTCGTTACAGCGAGAATCGCTGAATTGTACTCTATATCTAGAGAGCTACGTTCCATATTGCATTGCTGATTTCCGATAAAGTTCATGAGAAGGTAAATTTGAATTTTGTTTCACCAGGCCACGTAGCTCAGAGGACAGAGCAACCGAACCTAGATTCGGCGGTCGCAGGTTCGAATCCTGTCGTGGGCACCCAGAAGCATAAAACCTTTTGTTACTTTTATTGGTTATCCACTCTCAAAACTCCCCTTTTCGTACCCAAACGATATTGGTACAAATACTGAAAATCATTGAAAAGCTCTTAAATTTGCGAGTCTTGCTCAAATGCAGCGTTAAGACGTCCGACTGCAAGGTTGGAAGAAGTGGGTTCAAGTCCCGCCTCGGTTGTTACATCCTTGTTTTTATCTTTTGTTGTTTTAATGATACTTTTTGAAGTTTTTTTTTGTTTTATTATTATTTAATTATAATCACCGGTCACCTTCAAGATTGACAAGAATGAGGGTTCTTACAAATTGGCTTAACAAAAACAAATTGATTTGAAAATAATAAAATACATTGATTGTCAAATTTATGACGGTATCAACCGTTGCCACACGTAGAGTTTTAACTCCCGACGCAAAGAAGAGCGATGAGTTTGACGAGTCTGTCTTTCAGTGGCATCACCTCCCAAACAGATTAAGCGATACCAATTTAGTTAGTTTTATATTAAAGATGAATTAGGAGCTAGTGTTTTAAGTTTCGTTTCATAAAATTGGTAGAACATTTTAAAAGTTGTGGGTTTAAAGATTTTGCCAGCAGGTTTTTTTTTGATTAATCACTTCGGTTTAAGATTTAATGTTATAAAAACCTTAGTAAATATTTACCGTGCATTATAACGTAGAAGAAAACCGAGGAAGGCGTTGAAAAAAAGTGTTTTAGGTAGCTGACAAGCGGCTCGGCAGCGTATCCTTTTTCATTTTTCGCCCGCCACGGATCGGAGCTTGTATAATCACCTCCAGAACATTTTGTCTGCTTTCAAAATGCTTTACGACATCGGGTTAGTGATTTAGTTATTTAATAGTCCGCGAAAAGTGTGAGTTTAAGCCCACTTGCGGTGTGTCCTTACAAGCATCTAGGAGCGACTGCCTGTCTGACCTCAACCCGGACCCAAACTGTTACCTGGGCAACACGATACCTCTACGTAAGACAGGTTTCTGATTTCTAGCTTCTGAATATCTGTAGCGACTGTCAAAGGTGGTATAAAAGCATGGACCTACAATTCCTACAGTTCGGAGGAACTCGTTTTAACATAGATCGAGGTTACCAATTCCCGGATCGACCGCATCGATCTTAGCCTGGTTGATCTTATATTATCAGCGTAAGATTTTTCTTAAATGTGTTTAATTCTGTGTTTAACACAGCTTATCTTTATGTTATAAAAATAAAGCCACGTAACAACTCCATTGTAGTCTGAAGCAAGAATAGGTTTATCTGGTTTATTGTTCACGTTGCTCAGCCTCTCCATCAATCGCTAGTAAAATGCCGGCTAAAATTGTTTTCTCCAGAGCGTAAAATTTTCCCACGGAAAATCTGTGAGCTTCATATTTCTTTTTTTTATAATCTGGTGTTTGACCGATACAAACACTTTTTCTATGGAGGTATTAAAGTAATAGAATCCTCTCGCCGGGTACTATTTTGTAATATTCATTTTTTAAGAGGTTTATTGTGAACGTGGGTTGGCAAAAACATTAGAACAGATGTCTTCGTTTTTTTATTTACCTTGATCTGTCTATTACGACATTAGAATGAAAATGCTAAAATGTTAACAAAATCAGACTACATTTTCCATTGTTTTGATTGCAGAACGTTTTTTTCGAATTTATATTCCGAAGCAAAAAACTATGTTTCAATTAAAATTTTATTAAGCGAACTAGAAAAACTTTTTGGTCTACACTAGAATTCAGACTTAGAACGAATACGCCTACTCTGTAGCTACTATATGTGTTAGATTCTGTTAGAGCTCACCAAGTTTTGGGGAAAGGCATGCGTAGCGTGGGGAGCAACAAGTGCAGTTAAATTGATTAGTTCAAGGTCACGTTGCTTTTGGATTGTATTTTTTTTATATACCATACAAAAATGGTTCCTGAGAAATAATAAATATTAAAAAAGATATAGCTAAAGCACAGTACACGTATTGCAGTTGTGAACAGTCATCTAGTAAATAACATGGACATGCAAGACGCATGACTTTAAAGAATGCTATGTCGAGCCAAAATTTATTCAAAACCAATTTTCATCTACATTTTGTACTACAATCAGTAATTAATTCTAAAAGTAGTTTACTTAATACAATTTATTTTTAAATACAAATGTTTCAGTGTCTTGAAAGTAATTCTTTTTATCCGTGTAGGTACCATAGTATTGTCTTAGTGGATTGTTCTCATTGCTTTGTGTCTGTTAATTATTTATATGAACTATTTAATATACACCGTGATTTTTTAGTCGTCTTATAAAGCAACCCAGTTCATGTATCCAATAACTAGAACAGGTGCATGATAAAAAAAAGGTATTTATGAGATTTGAATAAATTTAAAATGCATTTTTATCCAATATTATGATGCAATTCGTAGTTTTAGAAAACACAGCTCTGTTGCGAGCGCGGTCCGAGCTTTGTAACAATGGTGAGGGGTGCGGGCGGCGGCGTGTTTATCATTTTTAAAAGTATGTTTCAGATTTCTCTTGTTTCATTTTTCTTCGTACCTATTATCTTAGTTGATGATAAAAAATAATAATCGCGCCTAGGGGTATTTTACGTCGGATACTCATACTGGGCTGCTTTTGTAAGGCGACTATAAAATCACCATGTATAAGACTAGCTCCCCAGAAAACGAGGAGGAGTTCAAAATCTAGTATATAAAATAACTCCTCTGAAACGGCTCGAATGACGCTCATGATATTTTGGATAGGTCTGAGAATCAGACGACATCTATTTTATTCCACAAAACCCATTTGTAACAGCAAAACAACGTTTGCATGGACAGCTAGCCTTTTTATAAATTGTTAGTACCTACGTCATAAGTGACGTAGGTACTAATAATGGTTTTATCCTTTTATTATATTTTCTTCGTTCATTGTTACCGACATAATTTCGTAGTTAGGGTATGAAACATTTATTGAAGAAAAGCCGGGCGTCCAATCAATCATCCGAAATAAACCCTACTGATTGAGTAACCTTATGATTACATGAATTAGTGAGTAGGTATTGAGTACATACATACATATATAAAATACACACATAACATATTCTACACACAAAAATAACAAAATAAATAGCTTGAAAGTAATTTGTTTGGTTCAAAACTCAAGACACATTGGTTGACGAAGTTTCTGTGCGTTGATGCTTATTTGAATCTAAGAAATAATCAAATTGATGACAGAGGGAAGGTGGGAGGAATTGGCCCTGCAGTAGGACACTACTGACTAATAATAATGTCGAAACACTTATTCTTACTATTCCAAATAAAGTTTTGCTCTGTAACCATGATGGTAATACGTGAGATTTTCAGTGTAGTCAAGAAGATTATGAATCAATTATTTATTCAAGCTCATTTATAATTAGTTTACGAGGGCAATTAAAGTCAATATACACACTAAAAACAGGACTCATATTTATTTTATACATATCTACACTGTCGAATTATTTAGATTTTGAAATATTTATGTATCGAGATCTATACGTTAAACACAATATATCTATATTTTATATATATAGCTACTACCTACTATGTCGACGATCGATTTGAACTTGTTGTTAAATAAAGGAACTCCATATCCATTCTTTAATGGATTGCGATGGCATTGAATCTCAACGAAC